>NC_036842.1:3496290-3593009 GCF_002910315.2 Salvelinus sp. IW2-2015 | reverse complement strand
GTGAGTGAAACAAACATAAAACTCTACGCTTGTTGCAGCCGTATTCATTGACCTGGCAAGGCTTTTGACTCTGTCAATCACCACATCTCATCGGCAGACTCGACAGCCTTGGTTTCTCTAATGATTGCCTCGCGGTTTCACCACTACTTCTCTGATCGAGTCAGTGTGTCTCGGGTCTGTTGGGGTTCCTGTTCGTCGTCGCAGCTACACTGGGGGTGCCAGGGGTTCAATTCCATGTGGCAGACTCTCTTAGCCTCTTCTCTGTATACATCAATGATGTCGCTCTTGCTGCTGGTGATTCTCTGATCCACCTCTACGCAGACGACACTATTCTGTATACTTCTGGCCCTTCTTTTGACACCGTGTTAACAACCCTCCAGGCGAGCTTCAATGCCATACACTCTCCTTCCGTGGCCTCCATTGCTCTTAAATATCAAGTAAAACTAAATGCATGCTCTTCAACCGATCGCTGCCTGCACCTGCCCGCCTGTCCAACATCACTACTCTGGACGGCTCTGACTTAGAATATGTGGACAACTACAAATACCTAGGTGTCTGGTTAGACTGTAAACTCTCCTTCCAGACTCACATCAAACATCTCCAATCCAAAGTTAAATCTAGAATTGGCTTCCTATTCCGCAACAAAGCATCCTTCACTCATGCTGCCAAACATACCCTTGTAAAAACTGACCATCCTACCAATCCTCGGACTTCGGTGATGTCATTTACAAATAGCCTCCAAAACCCTACTCAATAAATTGGATGCAGTCTATCACAGTGCCATCCGTTTTGTCACCAAAGCCCCATATACTACCCACCACTTGCGACCTGTACACTCTCGTTGGCTGGCCTCGCTTCATACTCGTCGCCAAACCCACTGGTTCCAGGTCATCTACAAGACCCTGCTAGGTAAAGTCCCCCCTTATCTCAGCTCGCTGGTCACCATAGCAACACCTACCTGTAGCACACGCTCCAGCAGGTTTATCTCTCTGGTCACCCCCAAAACCAATTCTTCCTTTGGCCGCTCTCCTTCCAGTTTCTCTGCTGCCAATGACTGGAACGAACTACAAAAATTCTGAAACTGGAAACACTTATCTCCCTCACTAGCTTTAAGCACCAGCTGTCAGAGCAGCTCATAGATTACTGCACCTGTACATAGCCCATCTATAATTTAGCCCAAACACTACCTCTTTACCTACTGTATTTATTAATTTATTTTGCTCCGTTGCACCCCATTATTTCTGTCTCTACTTTGCACTTTCTTCCACTGCAAACCAACCATTCCAGTGTTTTTATTTTTTATTTTACTTGCTGTGTTGTATTTACTTCGCCACCATGGCCTTTTTATATTTTTATTTATTTATACATATATTTGTTTGCCTTCACCTCCCTTATCTCACCTCACTTGCTCACATTGTATATAGACTTATTTTATTTTTTTCACTGTATCATTGACTATATGTTTGTTTTACTCCATGTGTAACTATGTGTTGTTGTATGTGTCGAACTGCTTTGCTTTATCTTGGCCAGGTTGCAATTGTAAATGAGAACGTGTTCTCAATTTGCCTACCTGGTTAAATAAAGGTTAAATAAAAATAAAATAAAAATGAGCAGGTGTCAACATACAATATACAGTATGTATAGCCTATATAAGGAGGAGAAGCTTAGGCCTAACCCCAGAGAGAGAAGAGGTATGCTGGTGGCATGCTGCGTCTGCTATGCATATATAGACGTACAGAAGGAGGTTAATTCAACAACAAAAAATTATAAGAATATTTTGTATTAAGATAATCGTTCGATTTTTTTTTATTATAGGAGTAACTCTGGTAGGCCTGAAACAGTCTTCCTCACCTCAAGTTCAACTTCCTTCATATCATAGGCCTGCAGTAGCTAAAGCTTAATAATCGTCACACCATACCAAACCTTCACAAACGTTTCTAAACTTTATTAATATCAAAATTAAGTCAAGCCATTGTTTATAGGGAAGATAAGAGCAGAAGAGCAAATGTAAACTAGGGACAAAACACACTACCCTCCCCTGTGCCCCCCAAAAACCACACAACCCTCCCCAAAGCAAAAACAAAATGTTTGACAACCCTCCCCTATTTTGGACCACCTCTCCACCTCAGTACATTGCGATCTGACCCTTAGTTTCTAAGTTTGTGTGTGTGTGTGTGTGTGTATGCTAGTCAGTGTTTGGTCCATTGATCTTAGTTCTGGCTCTGGTATTTCTTTGTTATTTCAATAAAAATGGTAGATACTGTATATACAGTACCAGTCAAAAGTTAGGACACACCTACTCATTCCAGGGGTTTTCTTTATTTTGACCTTTTTCTACATTGTAGAATAATAGTGAAGACATCAAAACTATGGAATATTACATATGGAATCATGTAGTAACCAAAAAAGTGTTAAACATGACAGCTTTGCACACTCTTGGCATTCTCTCAAGCAGCTTAATGAGGTAGTCACTTGGAATGCATTTCAATTAAAAGGTGTGCCTTATTAAAAGCTAATTTGTGGAAGGTGAACGGATGATCTCCATATGTGTGGTTCCCACAGTGAAGCTTGGAGGAGGAGGTGTAATGGTATGGGGGTGCTTTGGTGGTGAAACTGTCAGTGATTTCTTTAGAATTCAAGGCACACTTAATCAGCATGGCTACCACAGCATTCTGCAACGATACGCCATCCCATCTGGTTTGCGCTTAGTGGGGAAATTATTTGTTTTCAACAGGACAATGACCCAACACACCTCCAGGCTGTGTAAGGGCTATTTGATCAAGAAGGAGAGTGATGGAGTGCTGCATCAGATGACCTGGCCTCCACAATCACCCGACCTCAACCCAATTGAGATGGTTTGGAATGAGTTGGACCGCAGAGTGAAGGAAAAGCAGCCAACATGTGCTCAGCATATGTGGGAACTCCTTCAAGACTGTTGGAAAAGCATTCAAGGTGATGCTGGTTGAGAGAATGCCAAAAGTGTGCAAAGCTGTCATCAAGGGAATGGGTGGCTACTTTGAAGAATCTCAAATCTCAAATCTATTTTGATTTGTTTAATACTTTTTTGGTCACTTCATAATTCCATGTGTGTTATTTCATAGTTTTTATGTCATCGCTATTATTCTACAATGTAGAAAATAGTAAAAAATAAAGAAAAACCATTGAACAAGTAGGTGTGTCCAAACTTTTGACTGGTGCTGAATATATTTCTGTCAAAAATCCAACGTACCTGAAAGAATCCAAACTCCAATTCAACTGTAAGATACTTCTCCTATCACCGTTTTAAGCCCATCTGTTACAAAATGGATACCAGATGCCAGAAGCTTTAAAACACCCAAACAGAGTTGTGACGTGACCTTTCTTTACAAAGCCAACAAACTTCATCCTCCTGTTCTGCGGCCGAGCTGGGGGAGGTACGTGGGTTTATAAAGGCGTATTGATTGCTCAACTTCATTCTGTCTATTTCCACCTCAGGCTAAACAGGTATACAGAACCACTCAGAACATGTAGAGTGGTAGATACACCCAGTGGTAGCAGCATACGATAGCAGGGAAACCATGAAGGGATCTCATAGTGTATTTGTATTTGTATTAAACAAAAGATAAAACAGTACATCATTTAACATTATTACACCACTACATATCTACAGTACCAAATGTATAATACCACCATACAACAATATTACAATGTACGTGTATGTACAGTGCTTGTGCTAGCATGTGTGTGCATATGCGTGTCTGTTCCTGTGTGTGTATCTCTTCACAGTACCCGCTGTTCCATAAGGTATATTTTTATCTGTTTTTAAGATCTGATTCTACAGACTTCTCCCCATCTTAGCTACTGTTGTATCAACATGTGTTGACTGTGACAGTTTACAATCCAGGGTTACTCCAAGCAGTTTAGTCACCTAAACTTGCTCAATTTCCACATGATTTATTACAAGATTTAGTTGAGGTTTAGGGTTTAATGAATGATTTGTCCCAAATACAATGTTTTTAGTTTTTGAAACTTATTCCTTGCCACCCATTCTGAAACTAACTGCAGCTCTTTGTTAAGTGTTGCAGTGATTTCACTCGCTGTAGTAGCTGACGTGTATAGTGTTGAGTCATCTGCATACTGTACATAGACACACTGGGCTTTCAGAAAGTATTCACACCCCTTGACTTGTTTCCACACTTTGTTGTATTACATCCTGAATTTAAAATTGATTAAATAGATTTTATCTCACTGGCATCCACACAATATCCGATAATGTCAAAGTGGAATTGTGTTTTTCAACATTTTTTACAAATGAATTAAACATGAAAAGCTGAAATGTTTTGAGTCAATAAGTATTCAACCCCTTTGTTATGGCAAGCCTAAATAAGTTCAGGAGTAAACATTTGCTTAACAAGTCACATAATAAGTTGCATGGACTCACTCTGTTGAACATGATTTTTGAATGACTACCTCATCTCTGTTCCCCACACTTACAAGTATCTACAAAATAACGTCACTTAGACGAGCAGTGCATTTCTAACACAGATTCAACCACAAAGACCAGGGAGGTTTTCCAATGCCTCTCAAAAAAGGGCACCTATTGGTAGAGGGGTAAAAAAAAGCAGACATTGAATATTCCTTTGARYGTGGTRAAGTTATTAATTACACTTTGGATGGTGTATCAATACATCCAGTCACTACAAAGATACAGGCATCCTTCCTAACTCAGTTGCTAGGGAGGGAAGAAACAGCTCAGAGATTTCACGATGAGGTCAATGGTGACTTTAAAACCGTTACAGAGTTTAATGGCTGTGATAGGAGAAAACGAAGGATGGATACAACAACAGGAAGCCTGTACAGAATAAAAAAGATTCCAAAACATCCATCCTGTTTGCAACAAGGCACTAAAGTAATACTGCAAAAAATGTGGCAAAGCAATTAACTTTTTGTCCTGAATACAAAGTGTTATGCTTGGGGCAAATCCAATACAACACATTACTGAGTACCACTCCGTATATTTATGTATAGTGGTGGCTGTATTATGTTATGGGTATGCTTGTAATAGTTAAGGACTGGGAAGTTTTTCAGGTTAAAAAATAAACGGAATAGAGCTAAGCACAGGCAAAATCCTAGAGGAAAAACTGGTTCAGTCTGCTTTCCACCAGACACTGGGAGATTAATTGACCTTTCAGCAGGACAATAACCAGAAACACAAGGCAAATTTACACTCGAGTTGCTTACCAAGAAGACAGCGAATGTTCCTGAGTGGCCGAGTTAGAGTTTTGACTTAAATCGGCTTGAAATACTGCACAATTCAGGTTATATAATTATATAATCAGTGGGGTTTTTTATTTGACAAATGGTAGAATTTTTCGCCCACTTTGACATTACAGAGCACATTTTGTGTACATCGTTGACAAAAATGTTGAATGAAATCAATTTTATCCCACTTCGTAACACAACAAAATGTGAAACATTTCAAGGGGTGTGAATACTTTCTGAAGGCACTGAGTATACGAAACATTAGGAACACCTTTCTAACATTGAGTAGCACCTACCAGTTTTTCCCTCAGAACAGCCTCAATTTGTCTGGCAAGGTGTCAAAAGTGTTCCACAGGGATGCTGACCCATGTTAGCTCCAATGCTTCCCACAGTTGTGTCAAACTGGCTGGATGTCCTTGGGTGGTGGACCATTCTTAATACACACAGGAAACTGTTGAGCTTGAAAAACCCAGCAGCGTTGCAGTTCTTGACACAAACCGGTGCGCCTGGCACCTACTGCTCAAAGGCTCTTAAATCTTTTGTCTTGCCCATTCACCCTTTGAATGGCACACATACACAATTCATGTCTCAATTGTTTCAAGGCCTAAACGTCCTTCTTTAACCTGTCGCCTCCCCTTCATCTACACTGATTGAAGTGGATTTATCCAGGCTGTATCACAACCGGCCGTGATTGGGAGTCCCACAGGGCGGTGCACAATTGGCCCAGCGTCGTCCGGGCTTGGACGGTGTAGGCCGTCATTGTAAATAAGAATTTGTTCTTAACTGACTTGCCTAGTTAAATAAAGGTTAAATAAAAATAAGAAAAAATTTAAAAAGTGACATCAATAAGGGATCATAGCTTTCACCTGGTCAGTCCATGTCATGGAGTTCTTAATGGTTTGTACACTCAGTGTACAGTACTGCTAGAATATTCCACAGCACCAGAGAGAGAGTGGCCAGTGAGAACACACACACACACACACATATGTACTGCACGCACGGCAAGCTCACACACAAACTTGACATACGCACACACACACCTTCCGACACACACATACCTGTTGCATAATTATCACAGTTTCAGACCCTGAGAGGCCACCACAGGACCATTACCACATGTTTCTGATCCCTTGATTTCTAAAAGGAGAAAGAGGCTAAGGTGCCTCTCTGAATTTTTCATTCTGCTCACTCCTCTTTCTGTAACTACTGATAAATAAAGCATAACTCCAGAGGGCTCGCAGAATGGGATGTTTTTTTAGTTCTTTATTTTTATGAAAAATGTCATCTCGTTTTCTCCTTTGATATTTTCCTAGTGAACCGTGAGGTGAGAAGACAGCTTGTTCATGACGCTTTATTTGGATCGTCCATCTGTAGATGCAATACAGACTATTAGTAACATTTACTAACCCTAGCCCTAAACTTAACCCTTACCCTAACCTTTAACCATTATTCTAAACATAACCCTAACCTTTGCAAGCAGTTGCTTATCAACAGATAGTTTGTTGATAGTATGACCATCAGTAGAACATTTCCAAGTGGACTATCTGGACTATCCAAATAAAGCGTGACCGCTCTTTCCTGAGATGGCTACAAGAGTACCAACTCTACGTTATGATCAAAATCAAATCAATTGTTATTTGTCTCCTGCTTCGTAAATAACTGGTGTAGACTAACAGTGAAACGCTTACTTATCGGCCCTTCCCAACAWTGMAAAGAGAAAAAAAGACAACGAATARAAAAACGTTAACACGAGGAATAAATACACAWTGAGTAACGATAACTTGGCTATATACATGGGGTACCGGCACCGTGTCGATGTGCAAGGGTACGAGGCAATTGAGGTAGATATGTAATGTACATAGGTAGGGATAAAATGACAAKGCAACAGGATAGATAATAAAGAGTAACAGCAGTGTATGTGATGAGTCAAAATTGTTAAAGGCGCTGCATGGTCAATATGTCGTCTGATTTGCCTGTGCAGCATTTATTATGATACGGCCTCCGCAGAAATCAAGGCATTCGTACGTCTAGCACTTCGACCAACCAGCGCAAAGCTGTTGTGAAGGAAGTTGTCAAGGAAGTGAGTTTGTGTTGATACAGGACATCCCGCCCTCATCTACCGTCAACCAATGATGTCAATGTGGAGCTATACGTTGCCATCCACATCTTACCACATTTGAGAGCCACACATCGATGCCGTACAGAGCTCGATTTGGCCTCTGAGTGCATCCAGAGGCTCCGTATTAACGTCACACCCTCCATACGAATCCTCCGACCACATTTTCAGATCAAGGATAAATTGGTTAGTGCAAAAGGGTCAATGCAGATAGTCCGGRTAGATATTGAATAATGATACAGCTTCTACCCCCCCCCACGCCATAATACTGCTAAATAGTTAGTTAAATAGTTMATCAACAGCATTATATTCAACATAATCACCATGGGTGCCATGTAATTTGTGCTGTGAGGGAAAACACTTGCTAGGCCTATATATACAGTGCAAAAATGAAAAAAAATATATATGTCAAAAATCTAATTCAATATCAATATGAATTTTTCATAATTCAACAAGGGTATTTTTATTTTATTGTCCTTGAGACCTTCTGACTTGCTGTTGGGCTGTCTCCTGGTGAAATAGWTTGGTTAATGCCGCCGCCTAGCGGTCAAATAGTATCATCACACATYGACCCATTTAATGCTGAGGACCAATGAAAATGCAGTGAGTGCGTATGACGTACTTTTTCTTAGCGCGGGAAAGAATGATGTCGACAACTACATAAGTAAACTACAGGGAAAAGGCGAGACACACACCCCACGAAAGCCAGTTTTGAGACGTCGTTTTCGCATAGTTTGTCATTTTATGTGGCTAATATCCTTCGAAGTGATATGGATACAGAACGGAGTACTGAAATATGTGGGAACGTCCCGGATGTAACATTGTCAACACCAAAGAGGAAGGACTTCTCTACAGCTAAGGGGGCTCATAAAAGGTACGAAAATAGTGTTCCACAAAGTCACAAGTCTTGTTAACTGGACAGAGTCATAGCTCCCTCTATAGCGCGGGGTGACACTATTGTAATTGCTCCCCATTCAAGGTACTTTTCTTTCATGGTGTCGTAGTTAGCGTCTATTCAGTTAGCTGAAAGGTTGTTGTGATACTTCATCTTTGCCGCTAGGTGGCGGTAGTGTAACGTTACTGAATGTTGCGYTTGCCTCAGCAAAAATGTTACACGTTTGAAAACTCTACAACGTACCCCCCGACAAGGCAGGCAGATTACTTTTAAGATGCTATGATCAAGTACACCTAGAGTAATAAACCAATATATTGAATGGTGCCAACTTTGCCACAAACTAACTGCACTTCCATCAAGGTACAAACTGGCAGAGAGTACTAGTTGCATTTTCATTAATCAATTAAGTTTGTGGCAAAGCAAATTCCATAGTGTGGCACCATTTCAATTTCTAGGTTGAATAATCTAGGTTTATTTCACATTTATCATACCATTCCCTCTTGAACACAACTTGATATAACTTTGTCAGGATCTTGAACGTAATCTACCTACCTGGTCTTTAGGCCTAGATCCCTGATAACCTGGCCAGACTCTTATACACACTGAGATGTGGCATGTGATACTATTCCATCTAGGTTATAGATCAGTGATTTCATTCAATAGGATATCAGGAAATATTATACTCGTTTTCTTTTCCCCCCCTTAGGACCCCATACTCGGGASACAAAGTCCATTCCAGCTTCAAATCACCTGTAAGTCTTCTGGTGTAGAATTGCTTTTGCATATCACACAGACCACAACATGTTTTGGCATCATCCTAGTCCTTGTCTTTCCCCAGGTCCAGACCTCCAGTACTGGCCCCGCCAAGCCTGAAGACGAGATAGAGGAACTGAAGACGAGACGGGCAAAGTTAGACTCAGAGATTACACTGTTGGAGAAAGAGTGCGTACAATGGGGAATAGAGTTGAATAGTAGAGGAGTTTAAATGTCATTCATTAAGATGTCCTTCACTATGGTTATTCTACTGAATGGAATGAATCTTTTACTTGTTGATTAGGTTGTGTGTGTTATCTGATAGTGTTGTCCAATATTTGTAATGGCATTAACACTTTGTTTCCATGCTGTTATTAATTCACAAGCAATACATTGGCGGTATAGATGAAACCATGTGTGATGAGAGACTAACCAATGTGTGTGGATTTCTACAGTGGGATCAGAGTTGATGAGTTGGAGCAGCACATTGACTTGCTACATGAGTACAACGACATCAAAGACGTCGGACAGTCACTAGTAGGCAGGATAGGTGAGGCCTACACACACACACAGGTGTACACAGTATACAAAAACACACACAGATTTTCACATTCWCTAACTACTCTGCCACAATCTAATCAGCTTTGGTGGTAGTAAAATATTTTTCTTCCATTCAGTAGAATAGCCATAGTGAAGGACATCTCACGGACTGACCGTAGTATAATTTAAACTCTTCTACTTTAGTTATTCAAATAATTTCAACTCTATTCTACTTTTCTGAAAGCTCCATTGGTTACATTAAGTCAGGCAAGCACAGATGGTGTTGGAAATGATTTCAAACTGTTTTTTGTGTGTGTGTGTGTTGCAGCTGCCCTGAGAGGAGTGACCACACGAGACCTGTACGGCCAATTTGGGCTTGAGCTGGATGACTGAGGGAGAGAGAGTGGGTGCCCATCCTATGCTCTGCCCCCTCCAGAACAAGGGGGGCTAAGTTGCATTCTTCAACAGTCTTTTCTTTGGTGGGTGTTTGGCGCGGTATGGCCTAATCTACATAGGTATAACCATGTGTGTAGGCAGCACACCGTACACAATTGCCCTCTGGGCCAACAACAAAAGTGGAAATTCAGAACAGTACAGAGTCTGTAGACATTGTTGCACATCGTTCTCTTCTACTAAACCCCCCCCCCCCCCATTTTATGGGTCTTGAGTGTTGACAAAGAACTAAGAGAATGGATGAATCTTAACTTCAAACGGAATCTACTTGCTCTCCTACATTGCACTTTTATAAGAAGGTAATGCATTTATTTCCATTAACTATAGTATTGGTGCATACTCTGCTTCGGAAGTACAAGGGAAAACTGACTTTCAAACTAACGTCTGCTCTATTTCCAAATGTAGTGCTGGCAAGTTTTACCTCAAATGTATTATTTGCAAATTAAGTTCTGGCAAGGTCCAGTAAAATACAACTATTTGTGCAGTATGTTTTGTTTTTGACTGCAAATGATGTCTTGAATGCATGTTCGGAGATAAAGTGAATTGTCYCGCCAGTGTCTTCAGAGGGTTTGTTGGACTTGTTTATTGGAGGAGAAAGTTCTGTTGAAGATCACTGAGGAGAATGATTGTCACTGATTGATAAAATAAGAGGTGCCTTGTCATAATCTGTGGAAACCACTGATGATGTTTTGTCTTGAGCTGATAGTGGCTGTAAGAAATGCTGCCGCATTGCCCAGATGATCCAATGATTAGTGTGGTAGGCTTTGTGTGTGTTTTATCTCCTCTTTTGCATGAGTCAATGAGCATACCCAATGGGCGCAAGCCAGTTGTTTCAACTTAATTTTTCAATGTATTGTGTCGTGGAATCAACGTGAAAAGTACATTGGATTTGCAAAAAGTCATCAATGTAAACTTGTTTTGAGGGTGAAATTTCAGCCACAGAATTGTCATCACGGTAACCAATTTTCAACATAGACAAACCTTGTATAAAATATATTMMATTTGYACCTTTGAAACAACATCAGATCGTCAACRTTCTATCCACTATCGGAAAAGACGAAAGGMTAGGCAGCACCTCCTACTGGAGAATTGATCTATCTACAACTATCCATTTGGTCTCTCCTTTGCCAAGACAATCCATCCACCTGGCAGGTGTGGCATATCAAGAAGCTGATTAACAGCATGATTGTTACACAGGTGCACCTTGTGCTGTGGACAATAAAAGGCCACTCTAAAATGTGCAGATTTGTCACACACAACAATGCCATACATTTGGAGAATTTGGCAGTAAGGATGAATACCGGTTTCAATTGTACCGGGCAGATGACAGACAGCATGTATGGCGTCATGTGGGTGAGTGGCTTGGTGAGGTTATGGTATGGGTAGGCATAAACTACGGGCAATGAACACATCTCCAAATAAACTAAAAATACAAGTTAAAGAATAGGATTAAGCCAGTGGGTCAGATTAAACTATCCAAGCCTTAGATACATGTCCTTTAAATGTTGGTTGAGTTGTCAACCTAACACAATTCTATATGACTTTTGTAAATAGCCTATCTTACAAACTAATGTCAAAGTTTTTATTCAACCTTAAAATGAGTAACCCATCCACAGTCAGATTTTGAGGTTACTGTGACTATAAAAGTCTTATGTAATCATAGAAAGTGTGTATGTTCAAGATAGCGCGCAACGGTTCCTGGTCTGTGGAGATCTCCACAACATAACTATCTGTGCAGAACCTCGAACAGCATTGCCCACTTGCGCTAYGTACTTTTAATGTAATCTCAACTACAATACKGGTCTTTTGGTTGTGCTATTTAGTTGAAGMACAGTGATAACATATTAAGTTGTTGTATAAATACAACATATCTTACATTGTGTTCCCATTTCAACTTTATTGTGCTTACTTGGGGTGGGCGAATAAAGGTTGAAATTCCATTCATCGACGTCTCAACCAAAAATGACCCGGATTTCCATGTTGAAATGATGTGGTGTGCCTAGTGGTTAGTTTCCTCTGACTCTATAGCCTACTGTCTTGGCTAACTTTTTATTCACACTTCCTGCTWTAGAAATAGCCTGCAAAATAGCAAGCAACCGCAAGGCACCCTCATTAAATAATAATGTTATCATAATAGCTAAATATAGCTTCTTTTTTTAAAGGGCTTTCTGTAAATGATCAAGTATTATCCTGTGATAATTTTCGCAGCCTAACAACAATTTCCAGCACAACTAACTATACTGCCATAGAAGAATGTGGTTATGGTGTGAAACGAATGCCTTATTGAACCCTGCACCTACCTCGGTCCATATCCGAACAGTACCAGTGCTGCGCTCTAGTGGAGGCCTGGGTTTATTATGGGCAGAATAKAACTACCGTTATGCGCAGGTCTGGTACAGTGAGAGGCTCCCACAGTATGACTGTATACGGTGATCTCCCCTACCCTACGATTTGAAGCTGTGAGGGTTTTACGTGCGTCTCATAGACCCGCATCAGGCCCATGTCACTACCGGGTGGAAACGGCCGTGCACCCACTCGTTTGCAGGGCCGCATTTCCTTGACAGAATTTCTGCGGCAAGCTCCACCTCTATCGGAGTCAATTATAAACTATGGGCGCTGTGATTGGTTGTAGGTCATGTCACTCATCGTTTACACATAACAGGGTATACGAAGGGGGCGGGCTCAACTAAGAAAATTATAGTCATTTGAATTACAGTAGCGAGAGAGCTCATGGCTACAATGAAGCTGAAAAAAATKATACTGGCGATATGAATTAGCTGATGATTTAGATGGGGGCAAAGTCGAACCAAGGAGGCAGGCGAATTTGATATAATCCTACAGGAGGAAGGGCAGTTCGCTGAAACCCTGGTGTGTGTGTTGTGTGTGTGTGCCAACGCACAAGTAAAAGCCAGAGAGCGGTGGAAGGCTTTGCTAAGCCGATCAAGGCGGAATTGTAGACAACAAAACGGGKTCCACGTCCGGTGTAATACGCACATTATTGTGATTGTGGGGGACGTGAAACAAGGTATGTCAAAGAAGAACACTCACAGCACTTGTCATTTCTATTTCCCTCAATGGTCTGGTTTCCGGCTCCATGATTATTTAGTAGCCTAGTGAGGTCCGAATAGCGTAGGCTTCACCAACTGTCCTTTAACAACCTTGCCAGTGTATGGAAGCCTGTGTTTGAATGGATCAGGTTCGAATCTGTTGGACGATTCTATTCCGTTATGTARAATACCCTAACATTATATCTTGTCAGTGCCAAGAGGGCGTGTGGCCGAAAATCGGGCAGCGTTGACACACTAAATTGAGAGGCTACAGAATAGCCACCACCACTCCATTCTAGTGTGTATTTCGTTGCGCACTACAGCGACGCATGCAACCTTGCTGATGTTGCTATCATGTTATCATAAATCGATCGACACTATGGACGGTCGATCGAATGTACACGATTGAAACCTTTTAGAGATGTAACGGTTCTGATTATATTTGGTCGGGTCGCGCACATGGTATAGCTGCTGGTGTTGGTCGAGTCTTTTTTATTTCCCATCAGCAGTGAGCCTSTCTCTCTCTCTCCCCCTACTACCGCAGTACTGCTGCTGTGATGCTATTGTACGCGCGTTAAATTTCCGGGATGTAGGCTATAGCTATAGACCATCTATAGATGCGCAGGTTGCCAAACATTCTCATATTCCAAGCCCCTGCGTATGTTGTGATGTTGAATGATGATTTATAGCCTAAATAGTCATATTATTTAATCGCAGCAATGTTTAATCCTCTTCTGTGGGCCATAGCCTAGGCTACATTATAAATGTATGTAGCCTATAGCCATGCTGGCCAGATGGTGTAATATCCGCTGATGATGAGCACTTTGACGCATGCGATAATTTGTTATCATGATCATGCTCCCGCCTCATARCAGAAAATATTATAAATAAGAATCATGTGTTCTTGTTGACACCGATGCATAGATAGTAGCGTCAGATAAAGGTTCCTATCTCATTAACAAAAGGCACTGGCCATATCAGGTAGCATTGAGAGGGACCAACRTCAACGAATTATTGTTACCCCCGGTGTCCTCTGCCCTCTGGCTCTGTGCTAGTTCTGATCTGTATGTACCAACAGTAAATAATACATTTTTATGTAAATCTGTGAGCCCAAGCTTGTGCTRTAATTGGACAGATAAAATTGTAACAAACAACATTTCTCTCTTGTAGCCTACTGCATAGTCTACTGCACACTGATATGACAGCCAATTTGATAATTCTTTGATACCAACATATGTCATAGGCAGAGACACCTTTGGTTTTGTTTTTACATCAATATGGCGGCCTGGTACCCGGCCTGGAGAGCCCTTGTGGTCAGGACATTCCCAAACTGGACCTTGCAAAAACAAATCAAAAATCACATTTTATTTGTCACATGYGCCGAATACAACAGGTGAAGTGCTTACTTACGAGCCCATTCCCAACAGTGCAGAGTTAAAAAGTAAGACAAATATTTAAATACAAAGGGAAATAGTAACACAATCAAAACAATAACAAGGCTGTATACAAGGAGTACCAGTACTGAGTCAATGTGCAGGGGTACGAGGTAATTGAGGTAATACAGTATGTACATGTAAGTATGGGTAAAAGTGACTAGGCAACCAGGATATAGAGTTAGCAGAGTAGCAGCAGCAGCGTGTGTAAAAGTGTGTCTATGTGTGAGTGTGTGTGGCGTCAATATGCATGTGTGTGTGTGTGTGTGTGTGTGAGAGAGTATGTAGTGTGTGTGTGTTGGAGTGTAGTATGCGTGAGTGTGTGCGTAGAGTCTAGTGAGTGTGCAAAGAGCGAGTGCAAGAGAGTCCGTGCAAAACAATTAAGATAATAAAAGAATAGAGGGGGTCAATGTAAATAGTCCGGTTAGCCATTTGTTCAGCAGTCTTATGGCTTGGGGGTAGAAGCTGTTCAGGTGCTTTTTAGTCACAGACTTGGTGTTCCGGTATCGCTTGCCATGCGGTAGCAGAGAGAACAGTCTATAATTTGGGTGGCTGGAGTCTTAGACAATTTTTAGGGCCTTCCTCTGACACTGCCTGGTACAGAGGTCCTGAATGGCAGGGAGTTCTGCCCCAGTGAAGTACTGGGCTGTACGCACTAATCTCTGTAGCACCTTGCGGTCGGATGCCAAGCAGTTGCCATAATAAACGGGGATGCAGACAGTCAAGATACCCTCAATGGTGCAGCTGTATAACCTTTTGAGGATCTGAGGGCCCGTGTCAAATCTTTTCAGCCTCCTGAGGGTGAAGAGGCGTTGTCGTGCCCTCTTTTTTTCTTTTTTTTCTTTAAATGTAACCTTTATTTAACTAGGCAAGTCAGTTAAGAACAAATTCTTATTTACAATGACGCTGGGCCAATTCACRACTGTGTTGGTGTGTTTGGACCATGATAGGTCCTTAGTGGTGTGGACACAGAGGAACTTGAAGCTCTCGACCCGCTCTAATACATATCGCAAAGGACACCTTGCTTTTTGAAAGGCTGTGAGGAAAAACATGTTATGAAGCATTCTTAGAAATGTTACAAAGCATGAACTAGACCTTTACTTGCATTTACTTGTAATTTAACATAGAGCCTATCCATAAAGGCATGTAGTGTAGTTCTAAATCTGGAAGTTATAAATAGATAGGAAGACATTTATAAAGGGGAAAAGGGATGTGGAATACAGAGAACCTCTATAGAGATTTAGAACAGAGAACGTTTGAGGCCCCTCTATTCTGATCGAGAAAAGCCACCCAGACCCAGCTGTGAATGCTGCTCAGGAAAAGCTCGG
Source organism: Salvelinus sp. IW2-2015 (assembly GCF_002910315.2). NCBI lineage: Eukaryota > Metazoa > Chordata > Actinopteri > Salmoniformes > Salmonidae > Salvelinus > Salvelinus sp. IW2-2015. The sequence goes on along the minus strand of NC_036842.1, from coordinate 3,577,203 downwards.
AGGCAGCGAATGTCAACGGCCGTGTTTTTAGTCGCCTTCCTTATCTAGATAGTCCTACCTGACGACACTCACCTAATGCCAAAGGCAAGAGTGTAGGCAGGGTCTAGGCAGGGTCTAGGCAGGGTCTAGGCTTATGCTCGGTTATATTTGACACATCACTAATTCAGTAGACGCTCCTGTCCAGAGAGACTTACAAAAAAGTGCTTTCAGCTAAGGAAGGCAAGACTACCACAACCACACACCACAGGTTCATTGAAAGTGCAACCTCTGTGTTAGAATAAAATGAAGTATAAGTAAATGAAAGTAAAGGTCTAGTTTATGCTTTGTAACATTTATAATAATGATTTATAACGTATTTTTTGTCCCTCGCAGCCTTTCAAAAAAATCAAGGTGTCCTTTGCAACATGATAGGCAAATGCCCTCTCGTCACATCGCCGACTGACTGTACAGTAACTTGTGTTCAGAACATGGGACCATTGATTTAAGCCCTTAGAAAATATTCTTGAAAATTGATAGAATGGGTTGACATTGTGACTTGTGTTTCCTACTCTCCAGGATGATGCGCCTGGCCTGCTGCACTGTCCTGCTCTTTGTGTTCCGTCTCCTGGTGGGCCTGCCCTGGTTCCAAGTCCTCCCCTCCATCCTCATCTTCTACCTGGGCTCTGGAGGTTGGAAGTTCATATACATTTTTGCCAAGACCATCGGCAGAGACGTACAGTGAGTGGGAGTATAGTGTGGGCTGTGGTGTGTGTGTACCTGTCTGCAAGTAAATGGGTTTGTTTTTCAAGTCACTCAGAAGCATGTTTTATGGAAACATGTGAGCCAGTCCTGCTCGGTTTTAAGACCTTTCGAACAACAGATCATTTGACCGCGGCTAAATAGTTGTGTAATTGTCTCCAACAAAAAAAGCAGCATATTCCTGTAAGACAAGCTAACGTGTGCGACAGGGGGGGGGGAGTGTTGAGGACTCCTGAGGTTTCTCTGTGTTGTGACCTCACAGCTAGCTCGACAAGACCATTGGCAGACACCTGGAGTGAGTAGGGGGTTAGGGGTGTGTGTTACGTTCCCCAGCAAGAAAAACCAAAAATTGACGCTCAAAAACGTAAGGCGAACTAACAAAGAGTCACTGACATCAAGCAAAACTAAACAGTTGGGGTTTTAAGAGGGGTTCTGAGAGACACTCATCTGGGTGTCCACTGAAAGCTGACTAGCAACAGCAACTGGGACCTAAAAGAAACACACCACGAGCGGCCCACTAAATTTGCCCAAGAACAAGCAAACAAAATTAAAACCAAACATAAAGACAGGAAGCAAAGCAAAAAGTGGAGCGAAACGAAAACAGGAAGTCATTGCTCCTTTATTATAAACAAGTTTACAGCTTTGCAGAACAGCTTTTTTTTAAACAACAAATATGACTAGGACTCGGAGTGCAAAATGTCCCCTACAAGAAAATGATCATGTTCCTGTAAGACGAGCTAAAGTGTGTGACAGAGCGAAGAGTTGAGGAGTTAATCAGGTCAGGTATGGAGGAATATTTCAGAGAGAACAGAGACGTAGCGCAGACAAACGAGAGAGACAGGTGCTAAGGTTTCTCTGCGTTTTAAGCTGTTCCTTTTATTTATACAGGTTTTTCCTCATTGAGATAACATCTCTTTTCCAAGAGAGACCTGGTCCAATAGCAGCAGGGGGAACAACGTTTCAGATAAAACCATGGTGACAGGTACAGCCACTACCCCTCGCCCCCAAGTAACCTTTCAATGTTTGCAGATCTGAACGGTTTGGAATGGTGTAGTGGTGTTGACCTTACAGATCTGCAAACATTGAAGGGGAATCAGTTGTTACCCGTATTTACACACTGCTGAGCCAAACCGGGCCGAGCTGAGTTGTACTACTCTAGCCTGGTTGTGCGTCCACCATGGTTCAGACAGGAAACGTCACGTATTAGTTGAGCCATTCATTCGAAGATGACAATCCATGCAGTACTGTACGTTAGTCTTGGCGTTAGTTTTTGCTCCTTCGGGGTAGCTCACTGCCAGATCATGCGTCATGTAAGATATAATAATTCAGGCAGAAAACAAGCTATGCTATACCAATCCCCCTGACCGAAACAAAAGCAGAGCCCAAACAGGTGGAGGCTGGGCTGAGTGGTGGGAAAGCAGAAAACAGACGTGCATAGCGAGTAACGCATGTTACAGCATTAGCACGTCACCGAGAACACCAGCGCATAGCTTGTGCACGGCAGCCATCAGAGAATGTGTGTGTAAACCTGGTTGACTAATAGACCACCATTTAGTTTTTATTAGGATCCCCATTAGCTGATGCCAATGCGCTACTCTTCCTGTGGTCCAAACAGGAATGAAACAAGAAACAACACAACAAATCTATATCATAAATACAACAAAACATCACACAATACATTGTGCACTATACAAATGTACAATGCTCCATCATTACCATTACAATATTGCAATGGGTGTGTGTTAAGAGTGTGTGGGTGTGGGTATGTCTTCACAGCTATATTAAGGTAGGGTGATGAATGAAATTGGTGCAATATCAGCTGGTGCAACACTCGTGTTTCCTGTATGAACCTTTTGCGCTTAATTTCAGACAGGAAACCATTTATTGGAAGATGACAATACGTGCAGCCACATTAGCAGTGGCGCTCGGCTCTGCTCCTTCAGGGCAGCTCACTGCGAGGGCATGCATGTGAGGTCATCATGTGAGATGTAATAATAACAGGCAGATATCACGGTATGCTATACCAATCCCCAAAACAGACGACGAACCGTGTGTACGGCAGACGCATGCCATTAAGAGCTTTAAGATCACCTACGTGATCTATGTAATATGATCGGTACTGCATATGTGTGACAATGAGGATACTGAGATAGCTTCTCTGAAAACCACGAGTCGGCTTGTTGGCCATATACAGTGGGGAGAACAAGTATTTGATACACTGCCGATTTTGCAGGTTTTCCTACTTACAACGCATGTAGAGGTCTGTAATTTTTATCATAGGTACACTTCAACTGTGAGAGACGGAATCTAAAACAAAAATCCAGAAAATCACATTGTATGATTTTTGAACACTTTTTTGGTTACTACRTGATTCCRTATGTGTTATATCCTGGTTRTGATKTCTTCACTATTATTCTACMATGTAGGAAATAGTMAAAATCAAGAAAAACCCTGGAATGAGTAGGTGTGTCCAAACTTTTGACTGGTACTGTATATAGTAGTATTGCAATTCAGTAAAAGAGAAGCGATGTAGCTATTAGACCCCGGGGCTTAGAGTAATGACACRATTAGCAATTACTGCAGTAACTCATCTAGGCTTCCACAATCTCTGTTCGTAAGCAGCAGAGGCCAATGATCTTGASGGTAAGCTGGGACCCATTGAGAAGCAGTAGCAGCGTCCATGCTGGAGTGGGCTGTCTGTAGCTCGGAGCTCGCCCGCAACGCTGGCGAAGGAACCGGAGCCATGATGAGTTGCAGTATCTTGTCATTTTTGCTAGCATCATTGGTCGACAGAGGTTCGCAGGTGCAGCCCGTGGTCAGCATGCGGTTAGCATCACATGAAAGAGAGGATAAAGGCAGTGTTAATTCTAGTGATGACAACTGATGTTCCATTGCTCGTCTTAAGTTCTTAGGAGTGTATGCGAGTACAATTAACATGGGAGTGGTCATAAACGGTCAGAACTTGAGAGATCATACAAGATTTAAAGGGATGGAACATTTAGTGCACTTCGGAATGAAGAACCCATAGAAGCCATCACACAGACCGCCCCTGGAAAAGCGTCAGTGTGAACCCAACGCCATCGCTTTAACGTCAAAGTCAAACTTGTGCTAATGAGAGAGGAGAGATGCTCTTTGATATGCACGTCGGTCGCTTCTTCGTAGGCCATGAAGAGTAGGTGGTCAGATTAAATCCCGAGCAGACTACAGGGTCCCGGCACCTAGAATCAACTGAAACCCTGCTATCGGACCATTGATAAGGAAGGCGGCATTCGCCCGAATGAGATTTCTAAAAGGAAAGCATACATGTATAACGACACAAGGTCGAGAACCAGATGCAGACACGGGAGGCAGATGGTTTGCGCTCTATGTTTTATAGTCCAAGGGATAGACAAAAGGCAGGTCGTCGACAGGCAACGGTTCATAGCCAGGGCAGAGTCCAAACGGGTACAGGGCTGTAGGCAGGCTCGAGGTCAGGGGCAGGCAGAGTGGTCAGGCAGGCGGGCTCAGTGTCAGGGCAGGCAAAGGTCAACACCAGGAGGACGAGAAAAAGAGAGACTGGGGAAAAACAGGAGCTGAGAGAGAACCGCTGGTTGAAATGGCAAACAAGACGAACTGGAACAGACAGACGGAAAACACAGGTATAAATGCACAGGGGATAATGGGGAAGATGGAGCGACGCCTGGAGGGGGGTGGGGACAAGCACAAGGACAGGTGAAACAGATCAGGGTGTGACAACAGAGAGAAGAGCTGAGATTAGACTGCTGCAGATCAGCACAGCTCAGCCATGACATACCAACATATAGTGTGCATCTGGAGAGTATTCAGAACCCTTGACTTCTTCCACATTTTTCTTACGTTACAGCCACATACCACATAATGACAAAGCAAAAAAAAAAAGGCTAATTTATTTAAAAAACAAAAAAAACGTCAATATTACATTTATTACAAGTATTCAGACCCTTTACTCAGTACTTTGTTGATATGTGTGGAAATGATCCCACGCATGGTTTACGCACAGATTTGTGCCTACGCGCGATTGATAAATGAGGCCCCTGGTCTTTGCCTAAATCTGAAGTGTGAATTGTTAGCTTCTATCTGCAATATTCCAGTCAAGGAAAAGTAACATACCTTGGGATTACCATAGTTTAGGATCAACAGGAAAGATGCTCATTAAACTTCAAGCCTATTATTGCAAAAAAAAAACGAAAAGAAGTTGAACCAATGGTTGCAGACCAATATTGCTTTCTAAATCTGAGGGGCTCCAGGCTCCAGGCTTACTTACGCAGCTCAGTCCCTCCATCTTGATAACAAAATGGGTAAATCTGTTGACCAGATGCTTTTCAACGTCATATGGAAAAATCGTACACATTATACGAGGAAATCTGTCGTTATGAACGCACGAATATGGTGGTGTACATTTTGTGGATTTCCCTACTTTGAATACTACTTTTAAGGTAAATTGGACATTCCTTAAATAATACAACTTCAACTTGGAATTTCATCCCTCATTACTTCTCCCGTTTCGGTGACTTCAATTTTATTTTGCTTTGTAACTACAACATTGACGAGATTCCTACGAAATGATCTGCTTTTCATGGACAAGTGTTCTTAGCATGGTCGTTAATATATAACCATACTTTCCCCCCGCATAGGTATTTCATTCGGAACAATAAGGATATTTTGTATAGAAAATACTTGCTCCCTCAGAACAAGAGCAGATTTACAACGTGCTTTATTTCAAAGGAATGTTGTATCTATTCATGGTGTCACAATGTACTGGAATACATTTGTCAATACTATCTGTTGGACAGAAGGTTTGGTTATTACCACACAAATACCTGCTTGTTAACAAGGTCAAAGAGGTCTCTTTCAGAATGATATATAAGTATTACCCTGCGAATCATTACCTGAAGGAACTAACAAAAGACATATTAACGTTAACTGTATTTGTTGCGATGATCGTCCAGAAACAGTTTTGCATTTATTTTGTCATGGTCTACATGGGAAGAGATTAAGGCAAGATGTTTGTAGATTTACAATTGATGATATTCTTGATGACTTTTGTTTGTTATGGGAGAATGTACTGCTCGGGATTTCCTTAACTATAATAAGGATAAAGAAAAAAAAATGTACCTCTTAAATTTTGCTAATGTCATATTCATGAATGTAAATTCACTAATAAAAAACACTCTTCCTTGTTTTCTATAAGGAGTTCGAGCTGTACATTAAAAGGGATAGTTCACCCAAATTACGAAATTACAAATTGTTTTCCTTAGCATGTAAGCAGTCTATCGACAAGGTATGACAGCAATCCATGCTTTGGTTTAGTTTGAATTTTTACTTTTTATTTAACTAGGCAATTCAGTTAAGAACACATTTTTATTTTACAATGACGAATTACCTCGGCCAAACCCTCCCCTAACCCGGATGACGCTGGGCCAATTGTGCGACGCCCTATGGGACTCCCGATCACGGCCGGTTGTGATACAGCCCGGGATCGAACCAGGGTCTGTAGTAGCACTGAGATGCAGTGCCATAGATGGCTGTGCCACTCGGGAGCAGTTAATTGAAAACAATCACAGTAACATACTCAATTGTTACCCATAAATGATTTGATATTGATATAAAAATGGCTGCATTGGACTTAAGAATACAGCATAGAATTCTAGAAATTTCTCAATTTGAACTTTGATACCAGATGCAAAACAGAGACAGGTGTTTTTGCTTTATCACTATGTACATCACGTCCACTGCTAAATAGTCAGGAAAAAACATGCAGAACAACATCAGGGTAGTGTTCATTAGGGCACTTAAGTTTAGGTAGTCCCTCCCTGTTTCAAACTGTTTCTTTCTATTTGGTGCCTAGTGAACACGGCCCAGTTTACTACAATGTCTCAACATTCAGATKAACATTGTTGTTCTCTTTAGACTCTTAGCACCTTTGAGCTGTTGTTGTTGTCGTCGTATTCTCACCCAACCTTCACCTCCTTCTCCCCCACAGTGCAGCGGGCGTCCTCATCAAGGTGAAATGGAACGTCAAGCGTCACCTGCGGGAACGAAATACCCTCCCGAAGATCTTCGCGGAGACCGTGCGTCGCCACGGGGACAAGACAGCGCTCATCTTTGAAGGCACCGGCGAGAAGTGGTCCTTCCGGCAGCTGGACGAGTACTCCAACCGCGTGGCCAACCTGCTGCTCCAGAGGGGCTTCGTGGAAGGGGATGTGGTGGCTCTCTTCATGGAGAGCCGGTCCCAGTACGTGGGCMTCTGGCTGGGCATGGCCAAGATTGGTGTGGAGGCGGCCCTGATCAACTTCAACCTGAGGCTGGAGGCCTTGGTGCACTGTGTCACCATCTCCAACGCCAAGGCTGTGGTGTTCGGCAGCGAGCTGACCGAGGGTGAGGAGAAGGGGGGGGTGGAGGGAGGAGAGGATGGAGGACTAGGTGAGGAAGTGGGGGGGGTGGAGGGAGTGGATGGATGGAGTGATTGGTTGAGTGACAGGTTGCTGGAAGCAGGGCCGCCAGAAAACGTGTGGCGAGGCGGCATTTATCACTCCACTTTTTATTTAATATAATATATCGACGCAAAGCGTATAAAAGAGGGGCAAAGTACTGCTTTTTTAAAGCGATTTGACTCCTGATTCTTCGACTCACGCACAATTTCTCTGTCCTTCACATCGGAGTGTTGCTGCAGGCTCTTTGCATGCCATGACCAATCAGATTCACGGAAATTGCAGGTAGCGCGGGCCGGGCACAACGCACAAAGCTCAAGGGGCGCTCTCCACTTTCCGCCAGTATTTATTTAGCAAGCCTGATAACACATCACTCACGACCACAGGAGGCAGGCGAGGGGAGGACGGCTCATAATAATGGTTGGAATGGAGTGAATGGAATGCTATCAAACACATTTAAAAACCATTTATGTCGTTGCAGACATTTCTATGAGCCCGTTCTCCCCAATTACGGTGCCACTAGCCGCCTGTGCTCCCGACAGACACGAGCAAAAACTCTGAGTTCATATTTTATTAGACCTACAGTTGCAGGACTACACGATGCAAACCTGCATAAAGCAAGTTCAGCCCTGTAAGTTTTATTGTCCAATCATGTTGCTTCGTCTGTGTATAGGAACCCCCGCAAGTCCTTAAAATATAATTCATATGAAGGTTGCTGCAGTTTGACAGGGTTTTCATCCTCCCCGAGGCGAGGAGTTTTTCCAGGAGTTTTTTTAAACCGTGTGACCTGATTAGAAAAACTGTGGTCCCATCATAGCCCATATTAAACCTTTTGTACAACAGATTAATCACATTATACTGTATACGGTCCCGAGTTTTAACTGGTTAGGTTACCAGATCAGGAAAAACTACGGGGCCCAGCAAATTCTTTTTTTGCCAAACCACTCTGGGACCTGTGGTGCCACCTCTGGCTGAAAGTCTTTGTTTTAAGGAAATTGTATACACCACRGGCTGGTTTTGCAGACAAACAGTGCATTCGGAAAGTATTCAGACCCCTTGACYTTTTCCAMATTTTGTTAGTTTCAATTCTAAAATTGATTAAATATGACATTTTCCTCATCAATCTACACACAATACCCCATATTGACAAAGTGAAAACAGYTTTTTAGAAGTGTTTGCAAATGTCTTAAAGATGTAAATAAGGTATTTCGTTTTTTTTATAAGTATTCAGACCCTTTGCTATGACACTCGAAAAGGATATCAGGTGCATCCTGTTTCCATTGATSATCCTTGAGATGTTTCTACAACTTGATTGGAGTCCACCTGWGGTAAATTCAATTGATTAGACATCATTTGGAWAGGCACACACCTGTCTATATAAGGTCCCACAGTTGACAGTGCATGTCAGAGCAAAAACCAAGCCATGAGGTTGAAGGAATTGTCTGTAGAGCTCCGAGACAGGATTGTGTCAAGGCAGAGATCTGGGGAAGGGTACCMAAAAAAATCTGCAGCATTGAAGRTCCCCAAAAATAGAGTCCTCCATCATTCTTAAATGGAAGAAGTTTGGAACCACTCTTCCTAGAGCTGGCCTCCTGGCCAAACTGAGCAATCGGGAGAGAAGGGCCTTGATCAGGGAGGTGACCAAGAACCTACTGTGGAGATGGGAGAACCTTCCAGAAGGACAACCATCTCTGCAGCACTCCACCAATCAGGCCTTTATGGTAGAGTGGCCAGACGGAAGTCACTCCTTAGTAAAAGGCACATGRCAGCCCGCTTGGAGTTTGCCAAAAGACACCTAAAGACTAAACACTAAGATTGAATTCTTTGGCCTGAATACCAACCGTCACATCTGGAGGAAACCTGTCAYCATCCCTACTGTGAAGCATGGTGGTGGCAGCTTCATGCTGTGGGGGTGTTTTTCAGCGGCAGAGACTGAGAGACTAGTCAGGATCGAGGGAAAGATGAATGGAGCAAAGTACAGAGAGATCTTTGATRAAAACCTGCYCCAGAGCACTCAGGACCTCAGACTGGGGCCCTAAGCAAACAGCCAAGACARCGCWGGAGTGCCTTCGGGACAAATCTCGGAWTGTCCTTGAGTGGYCCAGCCAGAGCCCAGACTTAAACCCGATCGAACATCTCTGRAGAGACCTGAAAWTAGCTGTGCAGTGACRCTCCCCATCCAACCTGACAGCTTGAGAGGATCTGCAGAGAAGAATGTGAGAATCTCCCCAAATACARGTGTGCCAAGCTTGTAGCGTCATACCCAAGACGACTTGAGGATRTAATCACTGCCAACGRTGCTTCAAAARTGTTCTGAGTAAAGGGTCTGAACACTTATGTAAATGTGATATTTTAGTTTTAAATATTTAACTCTTAAGGATCGTACCTTTTTTTTGTGGAAATGTGAAATTAATGTCGGAGAATATATTACATTAGATCTGATAAGATAATACAAACCAAAAAACATGCTTTATTTTTTTCCGTGTTTGAAATGCAAGATAAAGGCTAGGTCTAGATGTAATTTAGATTTTGGCCACCAGATGGCACCAGTGTGTGCGCAATGTTTCAGACTGATCCAGTGAAGAATTACATTACTGCACAATATTTTGTATCAAGTCTGACAGGAGTTTGCCCAAATGTGCCAAATTGGTCAATTGATACATTTTCAAGTACATAACTATAGAGAACATACAAAAATGCTATGGTAATGAAAAATAAAGTTTACACACTCCCAGGAATGTCATACATGGTGGATCATTAGCTTATACACTAACTTTCACACATCTAGATGGCCGGGCGGGGTGGGTGTGGAGCCAGAGACAGCAGTGGGGTCAAACTGTAGACCCCAGCTCCTACATTTGAACATAAAAATTGATTTGATCAAACAGAATTATGCTACATTCTATCTCTGGGATCCTCAGGATGACAAATCAGAGCAACATTTCTGAATGTATTTACCTTCAGAGGTGAATGTATCAAACCAGTTGCCGTGATAAATGTTTGTTGTTGTTGTGCACTCTCCTCAAACAATAGCATGGTATTTTTTCACTGTAATAGCTACTGTTAATTGGACACTGCAGTTAGATTAACAATAATTGAAGCTTTCTGCCCATATAAGACATGTCTATGTCCCGGAAAGTTGGTTGTTGTAAACAACGTCATTCTAGTCACATTAGCGTACGTTAGCAACATTCTTCCCGGTTTAGGGACACCCATCCCGTAGAGGTTAACATGATGCAGCCACCACTTATTATTATCTATCTATCCTGATGCCTCGTCACTTTACCCTGCTTTCATGTACATATCTACCTCAAATATCTCGTACCCCTGCACATTGATCTGGTACTGATACTCCCTGTGTATAACTCCATTCTTGTGTATTTTATTTTATTCCTCTTCTGTTAAAATTGTATTATTATTTATTTTTTTACTCTGCATCGGTCTGCATTCTCTTGGGAAGGGCTTGTAAGCAAGCATTTCACGGTAAAGTCTATACCCTTTTGTATTCGGCGCGCGTGACAAATGCAATTTGATTTCATTTGGTTCAGAAGCAGTCTAGCCAGTCCACAACAACGTATCCACTAGCTTGCTAACACATTTTTTCTTTCAAACTACTACACTTCCAGCATGTCTGACTACGAATACGAGGAGGAAGTGTTCTAATTTGCAGGCCAGCCTTATTTACTTGAACTGGAATACACAGACGAGGAGCCTCAACAGATGGAGGATGACAGAGAGAGATGTTTAATCTATAGTAAGAAGAGGAAGGACACATGACTATTGACTATGTAGAGATTGTGGGGTCCTGTTCAGACTAATGATAAAGCATACAGATTATATCAAGTCTATCTTTATCCTTTGGTTTATATCTTTAAGTAATTGGAAACCCTGCATCCCTCTGCGTTTAAACATGCCAAATGCAGTCAGCACATTTTTCCTGCTGAGAGAATGCAGACTGAGTAGGGTTTTTTATTTGTGTTTCTGTGAAATTAACTTTCAACTCACTCTCTCCTGTCATTTCTCTCTCTGTCTTGCTCTCTCCCACTCCCTCCCTCCATCCCTCCCTCCTCTCCCTCCGTCCTCCAGCCATGTGTGAGGTACACAGTTCCATGGGGAAGACAGTGCAGATGCTGTGTTCAGGGGACTGGGACCCCAAACGTGTTCCTGTGGGGACAGAGTGCCTGGAGCCTCTTCTAGACGCGGCCCCCACCCACCTGCCCAGCCGCCCAGACCGCTGCTTCACAGGTCAGTCAATCTGTCACTCAAAAAATCCATCCAATCACACTCAGACACTGTATAAGGAGCTAGACCTGGGCTCAAGTAGTTTATTCTTACAAATATTTTGATCATTTGATTGAACCTGTCTGAAGTGCAGTGTTTTCACTTTTGGGACTATTCCATTGYTTCCATTGCGCTAGCCAGGCAAGATCAGTCAAGCCCATAGTTGTACTGGTTTGTCCACTGTTTTCTATTGTATTTCTGTTATTTTGACTGTTTTTTCCCTTATTTGTTTTTGTATGTGTTTATTGATTTCTTGTCTCTGTCTTACAAGATCGTCTGTTCTACATCTACACATCTGGGACCACTGGGATGCCCAAAGCTGCCATCGTGGTTCACAGCAGGTAGGCACTAAGTAGCTCCTCTTCTCTCTCTCTCTCGCCCTCTCTTCTCTCTTTTCTATTTTCTCTCTATTCTCTCTCTATTCTCTCTATTCTATCTATTCTATCTATCTATCTATCTGTCTATCTATCTACAGTGACTTCAGGAAGTATTACTACCCCTTGACTTATTGCACATTTTGTTGTGTTACAGCCGGAATTAAAAAAAAATATTGATTTTTTTTTTCTCACCCGTCTACACACAATACCCCATAATGACAAAATGATAACATGTGTTTATAGATTTTAGCACATTTATTGAAAATGAAATACAGTAATATGTCATTTACATAAGTATTCACACCCCTGAGTCAATACTTTGTAGAAGCACCTTTGGCAGTGATTACAGCTGAGTCTTTCTGGGTAAGTCTTTAAGAGATTTCCACACCTAGATTGTGTAATATTTGCCTATTATTATTTTCAGAATTCTTCAAGCTCTGTCAAATTGGTTGTTTATCATTGCTAGACAGTCATTTTCAGGTCTTGCTTTAGATTTTCAAGTAGATTTAAGTCAAAACTGTAACTTGGAGGCCTCCCGGGTGGCGCAGTGGTCTAAGGCACTGCATCGCAGTGCTAGCTGTGCCACCAGAGACTCTGGGTTCGAGCCCAGGCTCTGTCGCAGCTGGCCGCGACCGGGAGGTCCATGGGGCGACGCACAATTGGCCTAGCGTCGTCCGGGTTAGGGAGGGTTTGGCCGGTAGGGATATCCTTGTCTCACTAGTGACTCTTGTGGCGGGCCGGGCGCAGTGCACACTGACCAGGTCGCTAGGTGTACGATGTTTCCTCCGACACATTGGTGCGGCTGGTTTCCGGGTTGGATGCGCGCTGTGTTAAGAAGCAGTGCGGCTTGGTTGGGTTGTGTTTCGGAGGACGCATGGCTCTCGACCTTCGTCTCTCCCGAGCCCGTACGGGAGTTGTAGCGATGAGACAAGACAGTAACTAATAACAATTGGATACCACGAAATTGGGGAGAAAAAGGGGGTAAACATTTTTTTTAAACTAACTTGGCCACTCAGGAACATTCACTGTCTTCTTGGTAAGCAACTAAAGTGTAGATTTTGCCTTGTGTTTCAGGTTATTGTCCTGCTGAAAGGTGAATTAACAGTTTTTCACAATAAAACAGAAAAGGAAAGGAGCTAAGCACGGGCAAAATCCTAGAGGAAAAACTGGTGGAAAGCAGACTGAACCAGTTTTTCCTCTAGGATTTTGCCCATGCTTTTTTATCCTGAAAAACTCCCCAGTCCTTAATGATTACAAGCATACCCATAACATGATGCAGCCACCACTTTGCTTGAAAATGTGGAAAGTGGTACTCAACCATTTGTATTCAGGACAAAAAGTGAACTGCTTTGCCCATGCAGTATTACTTTAGTGCTTTGTTTAGGATTTTTTAAACATTTTGTACAGGTTTCCTCCTCTCACTTTGTCAATTAGGTTGTTATTGTGGAGTAACTACAATGTTGTTGATCCATCCTCAGTTTCCTCTCATCACAGCCATTGAACTCTGTAACAGTTTTAAAGTCACCACTGGCCTCACGATGAAATCCCTGAGCGGTTTCCTTCCTCTCTGGCAACTGAGTTAGGAAGGACGCCTGTTTCTTTGTCGTGACTGTGTGTATTGATACTCCATCCAAAGTGTAATGAATAACTTCACCATGCTCAAAGGGATATTCAATGTATGCTTTTTAAATGTGTACCCATCTGCCAATAGGAGCTCTTCTTTGCGAGTCATTGGAAAACCTTGAATCTGTGTTTGAAATTCACTGCTCGACTGAGGGAACTTACAATTATCTGTGTGGGGTACAGAGATGAGGACGTCATTCTAAAATCGTGTTAAACACAATTATTGCGCACAGAGTCCATGCAACTTATCATGTGAATTGTTAAGCACATTTTAACTTCTGAACTTATTTAGTTTTGCGATAACAAAGGGGTTGAATACTTATTGACCCAAGACATTTCAGCTTTTCATTTTTAATTCATTTGTAAAACTTTCGGAAAACACAAATCCACTTTGAGGCCAGTGACAACAAATCTCAATTGAATCAATTTTCAATTCAGACTGTAACAAAAACAAAATGTGGAAAAAGCCAAAAAGGCACTGGATCTCTCTCTTTCACTCAACCACTCCTTCCCCCTCTCTTCTAACTTTCTCTCTCTCTCTCTCCCACCTGTGCTTGATAGGTACTACCGCATGGCAGCGTTGGTATACTATGGCTTCGGGATGACGTCTGATGACGTGATGTACGATTGCCTTCCACTCTACCACTCTGCAGGTAACAGTGCTGCATGTGTGTGTGTGGTGTGGTGTGTATGTCTGCACGTGGTGTGTGTGTCTGCACATGCCTGTGTGTGTCTGCACATGCCTGTGTGTGTCTGTGTACGTGCCTGCGTAGGTGCGAGTGTGTGCTTGAGAGGGTGAAGCTAAATTTGTGCGTGTGTGTGCGTGCACGCGTGTGTGTGCGTGTCAGTCATAGCCGCGGAAAGTAGGGGTGCTGAGGTTGCTGCAGCAACGCCTGAAAAATCAGAATAAAAACAAATATTCAGAACTTTTTTTTTCATGAATAGCGCAGGCAAAATAAAAACAAATTCAGCATCGCCCACCCCGCAAAGTACTTTCTGTGGCTATAGGTGTCAGTGTGTGTGCGTTACCTCTGAAACACTGAACATATACATATGTTGCCCAGGTAACATAGTCGGAGTGGGKCAGTGCCTGATCCATGGCATGACRGTGGTCATCAAGAAGAAGTTCTCTGCCTCCCGGTTCTGGGATGACTGTGCCAAGTACAACTGCACGGTGAGCCACACACACACTCCGCATGGTGAGCTATCTAACTCAGTAGCCGAATGAGTACAGAGTAGCTCAGAGACTGGAGGATAAATCTGTACAGAAAAGGAAAGTGGGGATCAGTAGAGACTGAGAGGAGATACCGTACATGGTTTGGGTTAGTTTGGGTTAGAAGGTAGTGTTGTTAACTTTTTGTTCCACTGGGCTGATGTTTATCTACAGAAAAGCTCAACGATAGCTCAGGGAGGTTTGGTTTTAGGATTAGGGGTCTGGTAGAAATCTGTTCAGGATGTCTAAGTAGTGAAATCCGAAGTAATGTTTTGGGTAAGGGCTCTGCAAAAGGTTGTAGACAGCCTTATAAAAGCGGGTTGTTGTCTATTTCTCTACAGAAGTACCCAAAGATACACTACCGTTCAAAAGTTCGGGGTCACATAGAAATGTCCTTGCTTTGGAAAGAAAAGCAACTTTTTGGTCCTTTAAAATAACATCAAATTGATCAGAAATACAGTGTAGACATTGTTATTGTTGTAAATTACTTTAGTAGCTGGAAACGGCATGATTTTTATGTAATTTCTACATAGGCGTACAGAGGCCCATTATCAGCAACCATCACTCCTGTGTTCCAATGGCACGCTGTGTTAGCTAATCCAGGTTTATAATTTGAAAAGGCTAATTGATCATTAGAAAACCCTTCTGCAATTATGTTAGCACAGCTGGAAACTGGTGTTCTGATTAAATAAGCAATATAACTGGCCTTCTTTATACTAGTTGAGTATCTGGCGCATCAGCATTTGTGGGTTCGATTACAGGCTCAAAATTGCCAGAAACAAAGAACTTTCTTCTGAAACTCATCAGCCTATTCTTGTTCTGAGAAATGAAGGCTATTCCATGCGAGAAATTGCCAAGAAACTGAAGATCTCATACATCGCTGTGTACTGCTCCCTTCACAGAACAGCGCAAACTAGCTCTAACCAGAATAGAAAGAGGAGTGGGAGGCCCCGGTGCACAACTGAGCAAGAGGACAAGTACATTAGAGTGTCTAGTTTGAGATACAGACGCCTCACAAGTCCTCAACTGGCAGCTTCATTAAATAGAACGCGCAAACATCCGTCTCAACGTCAACAGTGAAGAGGCGACTCCGGGATGCTGGCCTTCTAGGAGAGTGTCAAAGAAAAAGCCCTATCTCAGACTGGCCAATAAAAAAGTACTATTTAATGAAGCTGCCAGTTGAGGGTTTGTGAGGCGTCTGTTTCTCAAACTAGACACTCTAATGTACTTGTCCTCTTGCTCAGTTGTGCACCGGGGCCTCCCACTCCTCTCTCTATTCTGGTTAGAGCCAGTTTGCGCTGTTAGCTAACACAACGTGCCATTGGAAGACAGGAGGGATGGTTGCTGATAATGGGCCTCTGTACGCCTACGTAGATATTCCATAAAAATTCTGCCGTTTCCAGCTACAATAGTCACTTCCAACATTAACAGTGTCTACACTGTATTTCTGATCAATTTGATGTTATTTTAAATGGACAAAAAACAAGGACGTTTCGTAAGTGGCCCCAAACTTTTGAACGGTAGTGTAGCTCAAGAAGATTTGTGGAATAATAAAGCAAGGGTGTTAAGAGTGGTGTGTGGCCAGGTGTTGCAGTTCCTCACTCATACCCCCTCGTCTCGCTGTGCTGGTGATTGATTGATGGATTGACTGACTGATTGACTCTGTTCCCCAGATTGTCCAGTACATCGGGGAGATCTGCCGGTACCTGTTGAACCAGCCAGTGAAGGACATAGAGCGGCAACACCGGGTCCGCATGGCGCTGGGTAACGGCCTGCGCCAGTCCATCTGGGAGGAGTTCACCTCTCGCTTCAACGTGCCACAGATAGCAGAGTTCTACGGAGCCACAGAGTGCAACTGCAGCCTGGGCAACTTCGGCAACATGGTGAGGCGCGAGGCGGACATTTTGGTTCGAGCAAAACCCATATCTCAAATGATACGGCGTAGCTAGACCTTTTGGCTCTCATAGGGCATGTTCTTGTCTTTTACTATAGTATCTAGTCCATGGGGATCAACATCCACTTTGTAACGCTGCCTGGTCTTAATTATGGCGTCACAGGGCTCAAAGAACTCACCAGTCTTGTAGTTTATTATATGGTATTTAATCGTCAGGAGTTAAAGTAGTGTATTAGTTGTCACTCTTTATTGATTTGGGACTGCATGCTGTGTATCTCCATTCTCCCGCTAATTTGCCTCGTCTGACCTTTGTAGCTATTAGCTGTGAGGTTAACAGAGTTTCAGTGCACTGTTTGTCTTCAACAGTAGTTGAATCGGGTTGACCAGTAGTTGTTTTGTGGTAACGTTGTAGTAATGTTATCTATCCACCAGACGGGAGCGTGCGGGTTCAACAGCCAGATCCTCCCCTTCATCTACCCCATCAGACTGGTGAAGGTGGACGAAGAGACTATGGAGCTCATTAGAGGGCCCGATGGAGTCTGCATCCCATGCAAGCCTGGTATGTCACCGCCCGATACCCATTCTATACCTATTTATACCTGTTTTACAGTGGTTGAATATTTAGTTTTGCCCACCTAAAGTCACGTCTTAGTTCACCGATGTGCATTAGGAGAAGCGAAACCCAAAGCAAACTGGTGGAATGGACAACCGCACACTGTGTTTACTTGGTTAAGAAACATTTGTTAACAAAAGCAGCAAGGTTGCACAAAAGGTCGATGTGACTAAAATGTTGTATTTGTTATGTTTGCAGTAGTTGAGTTGACCAGGCCTGTTGCTTTATGTAATAGAGTCTGTGTCTCTGTCTGTCTCTGTCTCTGTCTCTGTCTCTGTCTCTGTCTCTGTCTCTGTCTCTGTGTCTGTCTGTCTAGGTGAGCCCGGCCAGTTGGTGGGTAGGATAATTCAGAATGATCCCCTGAGAAGGTTTGATGGCTACGTGAACGAAGGAGCCACCACCAAGAAGATCGCTAACAACGTCTTCAAGAAGGGAGACAGTGCCTATCTGTCAGGTAAAATGCTACTAAACTTTATCATTAGACCCCCCCCCCCCTGTATCAATCAATCAATTTCTTGCTCTCTCTCTCCTTTTCTCCCTCTTTCTCACTTTCCCCTATTTTTATCTCTCTCTCTCTCACACTCACTCACTCACTCACTCACTCACTCTCACTCACAAACGCATGCACACACACACACACATTCTTATGCTTATTACCCCTGTCTCCCTCCAGGCGATGTCCTCATCATGGACCAGTATGGTTACATGTACTTTAAGGACCGTACTGGGGACACGTTCCGCTGGAAGGGAGAGAACGTGTCGACCACGGAAGTGGAGGGGACCTTGAGTCGTCTATTGGACATGAAGGATGTGGTGGTCTATGGAGTCGGGGTCCCAGGTACAGTTGCACAGATCTTATATATATATATATATATATATACTAAACAAAAATATAAACGCAACATGCAACAATTTCATTAGGCCCTAATCTATGGATTTCACATGACTGAGCAGTGGCACAGCCATGGGTGGGCCTGGGAAGGGCATAGGACCACACACTTGGGAGTCAGACCCACCCACTGTAGAGCCAGGCCCAGACAATCAGAATGAGTTTTTCCCCACAAAAGGGCTTTATTACAGACACAAATACTCCTCAGCACCCACCCTCCCCCCTCTGACGATCCCGCAGATGAAGATGCCGGATGTTGAGGTTCTGGCCTAGTGTGGTTACACGTGCTCTACGGTTGTTAGGCTGGTTGGACCTACTGCCAGATTCTGTAAAACGACGTTGGAGTCAGCTTATGGTAGAGAAATTAACATGACATTATCTGGAAACAGCTCTGGTGGACATTCCTGCAGTCAGCATGCCAATTGCACTCTCCCTCAAAACTTGAGACGTCTGTGGCATTGTGTTGTGTTACAAAACGGCACATTTTAGTGGCCTTTTATTATACACAAGGTGCACCTGTGTAATGATCATGCTGTTTAACCAGCTTCTTGATATGCCACACCTGTCAGGTGGATGGATTATCTTGACAAAGGATAAAATGCTCACTAACAGGGATGTAAACAAATTTGTGCACAAAATTGGAGAGAAATAAGCTTTTTGTGCGTATGGAACTTTAATTTCAGCTCACGAAACATGAGACCAGCATTTTACATGTTGCATTTATATTTTTGTTCAGTATTGTTAGGTTCTAAATTAACCTATTAAAACTCACGGATGCTTAATAAAGCTCAAACCAAGTTTATTCACACATTGGGTCGATACAGCTGCATAAAGACAAAATACATAATCACACAAGCGCTGGTATTTAACCCTTTCTCCTAGGCTGAGTCTCCTCCTACACATCTGAACAGCCAATGCAACTCTGTTGCGCGACAGAACCTTAGTGATACCTGTTCTTCCTCACTTCATTTGACCTGACCTCTGCCCCAAAGTGCTCACTCCTCCCCAACTCACAGCTGTCATGTTGACTCGTACCAGACTGTGTCTCTTCTCCCATAGGATCCCTGACGGCTAACAATGACATATCCGGACATATATGACATATACATTCCCCTCTCTCCCTCAGTGACATGAATAAGTATATTTCATATTTTCAGAACCAAACGGTATATATACTGTGGCAGGCGGCAGGGAGAGAGGGGCATGTATAGCCTTATATGGACTTCCTGCCCCAACGAGGCAAGCCTGTGGATCATTAAGCCGTGGAGTGCTTGGGGATAAAAGAGGAAGTGGGCTGCACAAACAGGAAGAGGCGTGCGATCTATATTACCTTTGTGACCTGGACTGTCTGATTACCCCCCCCCCCCACTGTGTACCGAACCAGTTTGGCTGAGGACCCGAGGTTTAGGATTACCCCTGGAGAACGGAACAGACAACTAGAATGAATTGTGGACTCTGAACTGGTCGCTGAATTCCCCCCCCCCTTTCCCACAGTATGCAAATCTCCCTAATAAATTCCCCATTTTGTATTCTGGTTGTGCATCCTGTGCGTGTTTGGCTATTGAACTGGGTGACGTGGAAACCCCCACCCCCTTGAGCCTGCTCCTATATATATGACCTAAGGATGCTAGACCACCCTAGGTCAACACGGCTCTTTTTTTCAGCAGTGGGGACATAAATCCATGTTATCAAAACTCATCAAACAACTGCATAAAACCCATGCCCTCCCCCCATCTCTTGAGCATTATCGTTTCCCCACAGAAAGGTTCGTAGCTACCCTGGCACTTTTCTGCTTTCTGTGGACAACCCAGCCACACAGCCAGTCGATGTTTCTTCTGTATGTGACCAAACAAAATGTGTCAAATGAAGCACTTTGCTGTTCTGCGAGTGGCGTCGGACTGAGTCGTCGCGTGAAACTCTCCTCACTTCTGGTGATGGGCGGAGAGGAGGAACTACAGTGCTGTGACTGCCAAGGGCGTGTCAAGGGCGTGTGCTTTGCTTTGCGCTTTCAAGGATGTTGTTAGTCACTTCTGTCTGCTTGAGTGAGTTTTGCCGACCGACCATGTAGCCTACTGGCGGTAATGTGGTGAGCACTGAGCAGCAGCAGACAGGGTTTGGAATGTTTGACCCATGATGTCATCACTAAAGCATGTTTTCCTCCAAGGCAATTCCAGCCGTCTCCTGGTTGTTACAACAGATGTGAATGACTTGATCGTTCACTAATTGTATGTACAGGTCGCCCTTTCAAAAGAGTTGTATAACCTCAGTGGTCTTTCCTGGTTAAATCAAGGTTAATTAAATGGCCGTACCATAAAAAAATAAAAGCTTTTGGGTTTTATGTTGTCTCAGGAGCCGAGGGGAAGGCTGGGATGGCTGCCGTAGCCGATCCAGAGAGGTCTACAGACCTGGAAAAGTTTGGGAAGGATCTGGAGAAAGCCCTGCCGCCATACGCACGACCCGTCTTCCTACGCTTCCTCAACGAGGTCAACAAGACAGGTGGGTTCAGTCTGGAGCTGTGTCCCAATGATCTCTCCTTCCTCCCAAAGTGTGCATTTGTTCACTTCCCTTTACTGCTTTGAAATGAAATTACTGGTATAAGAAATGTGGTGGAAACTCCCATTAGCCCATGCCTCCAGCAATCCAATGCTTTTAGATTTGTGGGAAGTAGTGAACGAGTGCACACTTCAGGAGATGAGCCGTCCTCCCCTCTGCAGCATCCACTGGTCTCTAATTCACCTCTCTACCGCTCTACCACCTCTCCTCTTCTCCCTCACTCTCCTCCTCCAGGCACCTATAAGTTCCAGAAGACAGAGATGCGGCGGGAGGGCTTTGACCCAAGCATGACGTCAAACAAACTGTACTTCCTTGACCCCAGCAGGGGGCGCTATGTGGAGCTGCACCAGGAGCTCTACAGCAGCATCATCTCAGGGAAGCAGAAACTGTAAATGTGAGATCTGATCTGGTCACTCTTTGCCCCCCCCCCCCCCAGCCAATATCCCTAAACCACCCCTATCCACCCCCCCACACACAGAAACACCCCTATACCTGAAGTCACTCTCCCTCCCCCCAGGAAAACTCTAACTCCCCTCTCTGCTCTCTCTAAGCCCACGCCCCTCGTTACCTCAGCAACCAGAAAGGGGCAGCTGGGTCTCATCTGGAACACATGACAAGCCAATCTGACACCATATCCCATGATACACCTAGAGCGCCCTTTGCCCTTTGACCCCTGAGGCACTTCCTCCGACCCTTCACCCCCCCTACCCCAGAGCTTCACCTGACCTGGACCAAGAGGAGCGCTCGCTGGAAGGACAGAACTTGTTCGCTGAGAGGGGCATGTGGCATGTCTCCAGAATGCAGAAACATAATAACTTACTCCAAATCTTTAAAAAAGACCTAGTTAGAGGAACATGAACATGGCACAATGAAGGAACGTGAATTGAACAAAGGAAACACTCCTATTGGTCTGTCGGTTTGTCTGTCTAATGTTGATGAGGTCACTCCATCTGAGGCCCGGCCTGCACCATGCCCAGTCAGTGACCAGTGGCTTCTGTTGTGACACAAAATGACAGATTGGTTTTAGTGGTGTGAGGTCTGCCCATCCATGTTAGACATACAGCCTCTAGGCTTGCTGTACTGTATGTCAGTGGAGGGAGATTCACATGTGGTTGAAACTGGGATCCAGCATTGGCAGATCAATACTCAGCCAGCCATAAGGTGATCTGAGAAGAAGCTCTCTATAATATTGAAATATGTCTGCATTACACCAAATATATTTAATTTGTAGAGTAGTCTTTACATATTTCAAAAATAAACGATGATGTTTAACATCAAGTTCCTAATAAAATGCTAATCAAAATGCTAACCATGTTATGCTATGTCCACGATTGCGCTCGGCTTTCTCCTGACCTCCCCCCCCCCCCCCCCTACCTTACGGGGTTCTATTCGCTGGAACACATAACTCTCACAGTTTCAAACATGATTCTGAAAGGTTCTGAATCTGGGATAGAAGATTCTGATTCTGAAAGGTTCTGATTCTGGGGTAGAAGATTCTGTTTCTGAATGTTCTGATTAGATGGGGAGGGTTTCTGTCAGTATTGTGCAGGTTGGGCCTAAATGGTATGGCATAGTGGATATTTTAAAGCCGGACAAAGAGAGAGCTGAATTGAAAAGCACCGACTTCTGTCTGTCTCTGTAGAGGTGTTGTTGAGGATTTAATATGAGCAGAGTAATCTGGTGCTACAGAAGGAATTCAACACTCTCTCAGACTCTGGTGCAGCAAACCAAACGATCGAAAAGAGTTGAGAGGAAAGGGTAAAGATCATTCTCTTCGTCATCGTTGTTTGTTCTTCTTCATTCTTGTTTCATCTTCTTCAGCAGCATGAATGATCCACACAAACAGAGCACTGTGCCTTCACTGTGAGTTTACCAACTCAGATTCACAGGCCCTGTCCCATAACACCCTACTCCTTCACCCCTTACTCCCTTCTGTCCCATAGTCTCTCTCCCTACTCTCCCGTAGCACCCTATTCCCTCAATCTCTATCCTTACTTATTCATTCAACTCTCCGTCATGTTATTCCCACCCCCTCACTCCCGTTGGGCACGTCTCCCACCAAGTACCTCACACTCTCATCCCACCCAGACACTTCTGTTTGGATCCTTGCTTCTCTTATGTCTAGACATTTTCTGTCACGCTGTTATTTTTCTCAGAGCACATAATGCACTAGTACTGTCTCCACTCCGACGAGTGTCAGTGTACGCTCTGTCTCCATGTCCTCTCGAAACAAGCAAACAAATCAGGAGCCTGTTTGGCAAGCCAAATATCCTGTCTGTGTGAAGTCGATTTTGGAGGCCAGGGGAGAATGACTCTCCTACCAAGCTGAGGATCGTGGGTAGTGCAGTTTGCTATCTATCCCAGGTTCCTCCCCTTTGTCTCCTGTCTGGCGTGTCTCTGTCGTCTTACACGTGCACACCGGGATGATGAGGAAGGGGAAGTGATGACATTGCTCTCCAGCTCTATCCATCATTTTGTGTATTTATTATTAGTGATGATCGTTTTGTTGCTCACAATGTTTAGAGGAAAAATGTTCGAAGAAGGAAACAATTAGACCAATAATTATGTTGAAAAGAGGAATATATACATTTTGGGGGTTATATATGAGAATGCTGCTTTGATGTTTTTGATCCTGGGGTGTCATAGGATAGTATGACCACAAGGTGGCGCATGACTGGGCAGCCCCAGAGGAATCTGGATGGGCATTGGGCAATAGTCTGAAGTGGTTTCCTCCCTTGTCTTCTTTCCTTCATCTGCACTGATATGAAAGGAGTGGAGACAAGTGAAAAACAGCCATAGTCGTATTGCTTTCACCTAACCTGTTGTGTTGTTGTGTTAAAGGAGAGGAGACAAGGAGCGGGATCTATTTTAGACTATTGAGATGCACCTCCTGTCTGCAACCAGATGTGTTTCCCACTTCCTTTTTTGGGGAATTTAAATTATACATTTTTTAAGTATGAATTATTCCTTATTTGAATGTGCATTGACTGTGTCAGAGCTATGCGTTGTGTTTGTTTGTTTGTTATTTTCTCTGTGTGAAATCAAAGCTTTAATGTATCACGATTCTGGAAGTGAGTGAAGGGGCTCCACGAGTTTGTCTGCCTGTTAGACCGTTGACCAGCACCCACACCTATGACAGCCCCTGACCACTGGAGGGCGCCAAACTCCAGCCCTTCTATACAGTCTGCTGTGCGGAGGCCCTCTCTGTTTTCATACCTGTCCTGCATTGGTCACAATGTGACACACACACACACACAGATGAAAGTCGAAGGAGAGTATGGCAATATCAGAGTGTATTGTTTGGATCGCTACAGTACAACCGCTTAAGATACAGGTTTAGTCCTACATTCCACCAGAACTATATTCCATTCCAATATGTCTCTTGTCAATCAATCAATCAAATGTATTTACAAAGCCCTTTTTACATCAGCAGATGTCACAAAGTGATGTAGAGAAACCCAGCCTAAAACCCCAAACAGCAAGCGGTCTCATCTCACAACTGTGCAGAGTTCCCTGAGTCTGGCGAGCGAGACTACTCTGTCCCCAGCAGAATAAAATATGTGGAAACTTGAGATTAGTATGAATAATGGCCACGTGCTTTACTTTACAAGCCATTACATCAATACTGTTGCTTTGCACTGTAACGTTGATGCCGCTGTTTCTAAAGCCTTGTGGGCACGCATGTACAGAGGCCTATATAGTACCCACACATCCCAATTTCAGTGTTGTCTTTAGTACTGCTATCTTATTCCTGTGACACTGAATAGAGAGACATACTGATAACCTGATAACCTCAGAGAGTCTGTGACACTCACACACAAAAGTGTGAGTGTCACAGACTCTCTGAGGTGATCAGTTTACTCTGTTTGGTGATGTCCAGCAACAACTCCCTAGCTCCTAGGGAAGTTGTGTAGAACTTACTCACTAAGCGGTAAGAGGCTAGGAGTTGTTTCTGGACAGGGCAAATGTGTCACAAACCAATGGGAGGTATTGTAATGTGCGAGAGGGACAGGGTGTTGGTCAGGTCTTTAACCAGAGGGGGGCGCTGTTTCCTAGCAAAATCATCCTGGCTGCTGCCGACCATACCAGTGAATCCTCAATCCATAGGAGTAAACATTATATTATGTCCTACTAACAAACTGTATCAAAGAATGTCTGATTTATTTATAAAATATATTGTTGAAATATCAATGCATTGCTCTTCTATAGTACTGGGGTACTGGGATGATGGATAATGAATAAAACAGATTGATGAATGGAAACTTACTTTGTTTACCTTGGTTGTGTATTGTGTTGAAGTGACGAGTCTCAAATGGTAAATAAATAATGCTCTATACGTTGCTTTTTTATGATTGGTTCATATCAGTTGTATGGTATGCTTGAGCCAATCATGAGACCCGATGATACTGACAAACAGGAAGTAGGATGTAGAACTAGAAGCCTGCATTGAATATGTTAGGTGATTTTTGGAGTCATGGGTAACTGCATAGACGGAGTGTGTCTGAAAATGGGCTTGTAAACAGACGTGGGAGGATCAACAGAAGTGGGTATATGGAAAGCGAACCAGCTAATTGGGCAGGTTTGTTGCCACTCAATACTGTTTGGCGGGGCTGATTTGGCCTCACCACGACTCGATTGTGGACAACTGTAGCATTTTAGCTAAGCCTAATCCGTTTCCTAACCTTAACCTCATTCTCCTAACCTGACACGTTAATTCTCCTAACATGTCACGTTAATTCTCCTAACCTGCTACGCATTTTAGCTCACCCTAACCCTTTTCCGAACCTTAACCTCATTATCCTAACCTGCTACGTGAATTCTCCTATCCTGCTACGTTAGTTCTCTTAACCTGCAATGTAAGCTGACCCGCGGTACACCTGGCTATGGCCGGTCGAACCGATAATGGAGTGCTACTGTTACACCCGTCGCTATTGGTCCATCCACTGATGTTACACCCGTCTCTATTGGTCCCTCCATGATGTTTACACCCGTCTCTATTGGTCCATCCACTGATGTTACACCCGTCTCTATTGATCCATCCACTGATGTTACACCCGTCTCTATTGGTCCATCCACTGATGTTACACCCGTCTCTATGTGATCCATCCACTGATTTACACCCGCTCTATTGGTCCATCCACTGATGTTACACCCGTCTCTATTGGTCCATCCACTGATGTTACACCCGTCTCTATTGATCCATCCACTGATGTTACACCCGTCTCTATTGATGCCATCCACTGATGTTACACCCGTCTCTATTGGTCCATCCACTGATGTTACACCCGTCTCTATTGATCCATCCACTGATGTTACACCCGTCTCTATTGATCCATCCACTGATGTTACACCCGTCCTATGATCCATCCACTGATGTTACACCCGTCTCTATTGATCCATCCACTGATGTTACACCCGTCTCTATTGATCCATCCACGATGTTACACCGCCTCTATTGATCCATCCACTGATGTTACACCCGTCTCTATTGATCCATCCACTGATGTTACACCGTCTCTATTGTCCATCCACTGATGTTACACCCGTCTCTATTGACCATCCACTGATGTTACACCCGTCTCTATTGATCCATCCACTGATGTTACACCCGTCTCTATTGATCCATCCACTGATGTTCACCCGTCTCTATTGATCCATCCACTGATGTTACACCCGTCTCTATTGTCCATCCACTGAGTTACACCCCGTCTCTAATTGATCCATCCACTGATGTTACACCGTCTCTATTGACCATCCACTGATGTTACACCCGTCTCTATTGATCCATCCACTGATGTTACACCCGTCCTCTATGATCCATCCACTGATGTTACACCCCGTCTATTGATCCATCCACTGATGTTACACCCGTCTCTATTGTCCATCCACTGATGTACACCCGTCTCTATTGATCCTCCCATACTGATGTTAACCCGTTTCTATGTCATCACAATGTCACCCGCGCATTATCCATCCACTGATGTTACACCCGTCGCTATTGTCCATCCACTGATGTTCACCTCTCTATTGATCCATCCACTGATGTTACACCCGTCTCTATTGATCCATCCACTGATGTTACACCCGTCTCTATTGATCCATCCACTTCAGACACACTCCAAGTATGCAGTTAACCATATTTCAATATTTCTTGTTTTCTCTATGCACTAGCCCTTGATCTGTCAAGAAAACTGCATCAGACACCGAAACCTATCATGGGGTAGTGAGGATGCTGATATCCTCTTGCCTATAAAAGACTAGCTGGCAATAAATCATGCATACAAACATATTGGCAATGGTGAATCCATATTAATAAATAGGATTTAAATTGTCTTTTTTATTTTTATTTAATATTGTAAAATGACATGTTGCTCTTCTGACAGTGTTGCCCAGTGTATGACTCAGTCAAAAACAAAGGCTTCTTGGTTGTTAAAATGACAAACAGTGAATTGAATAATTAAAAAAAAAAGCACAAATGTCCCTTTATCTGTCTGAATCCTACGACTGATGTATTTGAAGCTGGGTCTTCTTTGTTCTCCTCTCAGAATTGTAAAAAAGAATTTTCAGCAATTCCATGTCCTTCAGGAATGTTCCACAAGGATTCAGGAACCAACTTGTCTATCGTTCCCTCTCTACCTGCTGCAGCTGAGCACTGTCCTCAGCGTATGCTCAATGAAGTGAAGAGTCTCAAATAGCCAGGAAATAATGCTCTATACCATGTTATATGGTATGCATGAGCCAATCATGAAACCCCGATGCTACTGGGAAAAGGAAGTAGAATGTAGAACTAGAAACCTGCAATGAATATGCTATGTGATTTCTGGGAGAATCTCAATTGCGTACTCCTCGCATCCTCTCTACTCGCCTCATTCTCAAAACCCATTGGAGGAGAAGGTCAGAGGGGCGGGACCTCTGGCTTTCTCATCCAATGGGTTTTGAGAAGGAGGCGAGGAGAGCGGACGCGAGGAGTATGCAATTGAGTTTCTCTCTATGTCTCAAGAGAACTGCGACAGACATCTAAACCTATTGTGGGGTAATGTGTGTTGTGTGTGGAGAGAGCACAACATCTCTCTCCTATCTGATGATTGATTGGGGAATAATTCTGTATCTCTCTGGTCTCAGAAAGGATCACTCCAGTTTAGGAAGGGATAATCAACGAGGGGCTATGCGTTCTCTGGAAAATAATGAACGACGTGGAAGGTTTGTTCCACGACACACTTTCGGAGTGGAACTGACCTTCCACGGAGTTGCTTTATTTTCCAAGGCACACATAGAGCCCCGAGCTGATTGTCCCTTTTATACCATGGCTATAATTTAACAAATGTACAGCTAGGAATGTGTTCATTTGCAGGTAGAAGTGTGTTCAACATCCACTGAAGTAGCTAGTGACAGTAACCAAACAAACAGACTAGCTAACCAAACGATCAGTCCTAGCTTACTATTATGAAAATCAAATTCAACAATGCCAATAATGTTTTCAATTTGACTTTTGCTTTCAAATGCAGCTCAAACATAGAACAGGCAAGAACTATAGCCATTGAATTCTACTGGGCAAATATACTGTGCGTTATAGGGAAATAATGCATGCTCTAGAACGCCCTTCAAGCCAATCAGAAACGAGTATTCAACAATGCCATGGTATAAGTAATAATAATAACCCCTTCTTCTTCTCACCGACCTAGCCACATGATGCACTTTTTATTTATCATTATCAAGTTAGCTGACGACACAACGGTGGTAGGACTGAATACCAACGACGATGAGGCAGCCTACAGGGAGGAGTTCAGAGACCTGGCAGTGTGTTGCCAGGACAACAACCTCTCCCTCAACGTCAGCAAGACAAAGGAGCTGGTCGTGGGCTACAGGAAATGGAGGGGCGAACACGCCCCCCATCCACATCGATGGGGCTGTAGTGGAGCGGGTCGAGAGCTTCAAGTTCCTCTGTGTCCACATCACCAAGGAATTAACATGGTCCACCACACACCCACACAGTTGTGAAGATGGCACGGTAGCTCCTCTTCCCCCTCAGGGGGCTGAAAAGATTTGGCATGGGTTCTCAGATCCTCAAAAACCTATACAGCTGCATTATTGAGACCATCAAGACTGGCTGCATCATCGCTTGGTACAAAAACGGAAACCACTCGATTGCAAGGCGCTACAGAGGGTGGTGAGTACGGCCCAGTACATCACTGGGGTCGAGCTCCCTGCCATCCAGGACCTCTCTCTATGCCAGGTGTCAGAGGAAAGCACAAAAGATTGTCAAAGACTGCAGCCACCCAAGCCATTGACTGTTCTCTCTGCTACCACACGGCAAGCGGTACCAGTGCACCAAGTCTGGAACCAACAGGACCCTGAACAAGCCACAAGACTGCTAAACAAGACCGTTAAATAGCTAGTCAAATGGCTACCCAGAGTACCTGCATTGACCCTTTTTTTGCACTGACTCTATTTACACACACTGGACTCTACCCACACACCCACACATACAGCGCCAGTCAAAAGATTGGACAAACCTACTCATTCAAGGGTTTTTCTTTATTTTTTACTATTTTCTACATTGTAGAATGAGTAGGTGTGTCCAGTCTTTTGACTGGTTCTGTATGTGGGAACTCCTTCAAAACTGTTGGAAAAGTATTCCAGGTGAAGCTAGTTGAGAGAATGCCAAGAATGTGCAAAACTGTCACCAAGGCAAAGGGTGGCTACTTTGAAGAATCTCAAATATAAAATATATTTGATTTGTTTAACACTTTTTTGGTTACTACATGATTCCACGTGGGTTATTTCATAGTTCTGACATCTTCACTATTATTCTACAATGTAGAAAATAGTAAAAATAAAGAATAACCCTTGAATGAGTAGGTGTGTTCAAACTTTTGACTGGTACTGGACTTACACTAACACACCAACACACACACACACACAGACACACTGCATACGCCCCACACATATAACATGCGCTCACATTCACACTGATGCCACACACACACACACCTTCAAACTCACCACATACGCTGCTGCTACTGCTCAGTCTATCTATCCTGTTGCCTAGTTACTTTACCTATATGTACATAGCTACCTCAAATACCTAGTACCTCTGCACATCGACTCGGTACTGGTACTCCCTGTCTAGAGCTGTGTTTTTCAAAACGTGTTTTTGTTATTAGTTATTTTCTGTGCATTTATTCCTCGTGTCACTGTTTCTATTTTACTTTTTTAACTCTGCATTGTTGGAAAAGGACCTGTAAATAAACATTTCACTGTTAGTCTACACCTGTTGTTTACAGTGCCTTGCACAAGTATTCATCCTCCTTGGCGTTTTTCCTATTTTGTTGCATTACAACCTGTAATTTAAATTGATTTTTATTTGGATTTCATGTCATGGACATACACAAAATAGTCCAAATTGGTGAAGTGTAATGAAAAAACCTTGTTTCAAAAAATAAAAAAACTGAAAAGTGGTGCTTGCATATGTATTTACCCCTTTGCTATGAAGCCCCTAAATAAGATCTGGTGCAACCTATTACCTTCAGAAGTCACATCATTTGTTAAATAGTCCACCTGTGTGCAATCTAAGTGTCACATCATCTGTCACATGATCTCAGTATACATACACCTGTTCTGAAAGGCCCGAGAGTCTGCAACACCACTAAGCAAGGGGCACCACCAAGCAAGCGGCACCATGAAGACCAAGGAGCTCTCCAAACAGGTCAGGGACAAAGTTGTGGAGAAGTACAGATCAGCGTTTGGTAAAAAAATATATCAGAAACTTTGAACATCCCACGGAGCGCCATTAAATCCATTATTAAAAATGGAATATGGCACCACAACAAACCTGCCAAGAGAGGGCCGCACACCAAAACTCACGGACCAGGTAAGGAGGGCATTAATCAGAGAGGCAACAAAGAGACCAAAGATAACCCTGAAGGAGCTGCAAAGCTCCACAGCGGAGATCGGAGTATCTGTCCATAGGACCACTTTAAGCCATACACTCCACAGAGCTGGGATTTACGGAAGAGTGACCAGAAAAAGCCAACGCGTTTGGTGTTTGCCAAAAGGCATTTTTGGGAGACTCCCCAAACATATGGAAGAAGGTACTCTGGTCAGATGAGACATAAATATAGCTTTTTGGCCATCAAGGAAAACGCTGTCTGGTGCAAACCCAACAACTCTCATCACCCCGAGAACAGCATCCCCACAGTGAAGCATGGTGGTGGCAGCATCATGCTGTGGTGATGTTTTTCATCGGTAGGGTCTGGGAAACTGGTCAGAATTGAAGGAATGATGGATGGCGCTAAATACAGGGAAATTCTTGAGGGAAACCTGTTTCAGTCTTCCAGAGATTTGAGACTGGGATGGAGGTTCACCTTCCAGCAGGACACTGACCCTAAGCATACTGCTAAAGCAACACTCGGGTGGTTTAAGGGGAAACATTTAAATGTCTTGGAATGGCCTAGTCAAAGCCCAGACCTCAATCCAATTGAGAATCTGTGGTATGACTTAAAGATTGCAGTAGACCAGTGGAATCTGTAACGGCAGTCTATTTCGTCCTCCTCATCGGACGAGGAGAGGCGAGAAGGATCGGAGGACCAATTTGCAGAGTGGTAAGTTTCCATGATATTTAATAGACACGAAAACAATACACGATACAAAACAACAAACGAACATACCGTAACAGTCCTGTGTGGCGAAACACTGACACAGGAACAAACACCCACAAACCAAACGTGAAACCCCAGCTGCCTAAGTATGATTCTCAATCAGGGACAACGATTGACAGCTGCCTCTGATTGAGAATCATACCAGGCCGAACCCAAAATCCCAACATAGAAAACACACATAGACAACCCACCCCAACTCACGCCCTGACCATACTAAAAAAATTCAAAACAAGGGAAAATAAGGTCAGGAACGTGACAGAATCCATCCAACTTGAAGGAGCTGGAGCAGTTTTGCCTTGAAGAATGGGCAAAAATCCCAGTGGCTAGATGTGACAAGCTTATAGAGAAATACCCCAATAGACTTGCAGCTGTAATTGCTGCAAAAGTTGTCTCTACAAAGTATTGACTTTGGGGCGGTGAATAGTTATCACCCTCAAGTTTTCTGTTTTTTTGTCTTATTTCTTGTTTGTTTCACAATAAAAAAAAATGTGCATCTTCAAAGTGGTAGGCATGTTGTGTAAATCAAATGATACAAAACCCAGAAAAATACATTTTAATTCCAGGTTGTAAGGCAGCAAAACAGGAAAAATGCCATGGGGGTGAATACTTTCCCAAGCCACTGTTTGAAGCATGTAACAAATAACATTTGATTAGATTATTTGTCTTCTGTTTTTCTGTTCTGTTGTGGCATTTAGGAACAACATTATTAAGCAATGGCAGAGAAGGTGGTGTGGCAGAGAAGGTGGTGTGGCAGAGAAGGTGGTGTGGCAGAGAAGCAGTGGTGAAAAAACTACCCAATTGTCACACTTAAGTAAAAGTATAGATACCTTAATAGAAAGTTACTCAAGTAAAAGTGAAAGTCACCCAGTAAAATGCTACTTGAGTAAAAGTCTAAAAGTATTTGGTTTTAAATATACTTAAGTATCAAARGTACATTTAATGGCTCAAATATACTTAAGTATCAAAAGTAAAAGTAAAAGTATGAGTAATTTCAAATTCCTTATTTTAAGCAAAGCGGACGGCACCATGTTCTTCTTTTTAAAGTGTACGGATAGCCAGGGGCACACTCCAACACTGAGAAGATGCTTTTGTGTTTAGTGAGTCCCTCAGAGCATAGGCAGTAGGGATGTCCACGTGTTCTCTTGATAAGTGCCTGAATTTAACAATGTTCCTGTTCTGCTAAGCATTCAAAATGTAAGGAGTACTTTGGGTTGTCAGGGAAAAGGTATGAAGTAAAAAGTACAATATTTTCTTTAGGAATGTAGTGAAGTAAAAGTAAAAAATATAAATAGTAAATTAAAGTACAGATACTCCAAAAAACGAATTACAGTAAGTAGCAAGAAAAAGTGTGTGAACCCTTTGGAATTACCTGGATTTCTGCATAAATTGGTCATAAAATTTGATCTGATCTTCATCTTAGTCACAACAATAGACAAACACAGTGTGCTTAAACTAATAACACACAAATTATTGTATTTTTCTTTTCTATATTTAATACATAATTTAAACATTCACAGTGTAGGTTGGAAAAAGTATGTGAACCCCTAGGCTAATGACTTTTCCAACAGCTCCTAAAGTGTCAGCTAAAGACTTACAGAAATCTCTGGAACATGCTAACATCTCTGTTGACGATTCTACGATACATAAAACACTAAACAATARTGGTGTTCATGGGAGGAAACCACGGAAGAAGTTTTTTTTTTTTTTAAACATTGCTAAACGTCTGAAGTTCGCAAAAGAGCACCTAGATGTTACACAGAACTTCTGGCAAAATATTCTGTGGACAGATTAAAGTTAAGTTGTTCGGAAGGAACAAACAACACTATGTGTGGAGAGAAAAAAGGCACAGCACACCAACATCAAAAACTCATCCCAACTGTAAAGTATGGTGGAGGGAACATCATGGTTTGGGCTGCTTTGCTGCCTCAGGGCCTGGACAGCTTGCTGTCATCGACAGAAAAATGAATTCCCAAGTTTATCAAGACATTTTGCAGGAGAATGTTAGGCTATCTGTCCGCCAATTAAAGATCAACAGAAGTTGGGTGATGCAGCAAGACAACGACCCAAAACACAGAAGTAAATTAACAACAGAATGGCTTCAACAGAAGAAAATACTCCTTCTGGAGTGGCCCAGTCAGAGTCCTGAACTCAACCCGATTGAGATGCTGTGACATGACCTCAAGAGAGCAGTTCACACCAGACATCCTAAGAATATTGCTTAACTGAAACAGTTTTGTAAAGATGAATGGTTCAAAATTCCTCCTGACCGCTGTGAAGGTCTGATCCGCAACTACAGAAAACGTTTGGTTGAGGTTATTGCTGCCAGAGGAGGGTCAACCAGTTATTAAATCCAAGGGTTCACATACTTTTCCCAACCTGCACTGTGAATGTTTACACGGTGTGTTCAATAAAGACCTGAAAACGTATAATTGTTTGTGTGTTATTAGTTTAAGCAGACTGTGTTTGTCTATTGTTGTGACTTAGATGAAAATTTGATCAAATTTGATGACCATTTAATGCAGAAATCCAGGTAATTCCAAAGGGTTCAAATAGTTTTCTTGCCACTTTAAGTAGTACTGTCTGGCTGTAAAGCATGCATACAAAAACATTGGCAATGGTTAATCAATATTAATACAAATTATTTAAAGGCCCAGTGCAGTCAAAAAAGTGATTGTCCTGTGTGTTATATACGGTATATATCTACATTATGAGGTTGGAATAATACAGTGAAATTGTGAAAATTCTGATAATGCCCTGATAGTCTAAGAGCTGTTTGAAAAGACCGCCTGAAATTTCTGCCTGTTTTGGTGGGATGGAGTTTTGGCCTGCCTGGTGACATCATCAGGCGGTAAATTAGTTAATAGACCAATAAAAAAAGAGTTCCAAACCTCTCTGCCAATAGCAGCTAGTTTTCAGTTTTTTCATTCCCACTCAGACCACCCCCAGACAGTCCTAGCTAAATTCTTGCTTGAGAAATTTCTCTTTGCTAAGAAGTTACTTTTGTTTCTTTGTGACCATTTTATTTGAAAACAATCACAGTCAGGTACTTAATTGTTACCCAGAAATGATTTGATATTGAGATAAAAACGGCTGCTTTGGACCTTTAAACTGTTGTCTTTTTAGTTTATCTTTAACATTGTAAAATGACATGTTGCTCTTCTGACAGTGTTGCCCAGTGTATGACTCGGTCAAAAACAAAGGCTTCTTGGTTGGTAAAAAGACAAACAGTGAATTGAATAATTGTTTAAAAAAGCACAAATGCCCCTTTATCTGTCTGAATAGTTTAACTGATGTATTTGAAGGATGGTATTTGAAGCACTCCTCTGTCCTGTCAGGAATTCAGGAATTCAATGTCCTTCAGGAATGCTCAACAAGGTTTCAGGAGCCAACTTGTCTATCATTCCGCGTTCACGTGCTTGTCGGGAACTAGGAAACTCACAAATGTCCAACTTGCTAACTGGTTGAACGCGACACATTTATAACTACAACCGGTTAGCAAGTCTGAAATGTCTGCGTTTTCTAGTTCCGACTAGCACTTGAACGTGGCATCATTCCCTCTCTGCCTGCTGCAGCAGAGCACTGTCTTCAGCTTCTGATCAATGATTGGCTGGGCAAATAATGGGCGGACTTGAGGAAAAAAATTGGCATTGCCACTGTAGTCCAGCTCCAGTCCAGCTTTTGACTCTTTTACAGTTCGGTTTGGTTCCAGAACAGGGTACTTGTCTTTCGCTCCTCCTCTCTCTCCTTCCTTCTCTTCCTCTGCAACCAACCATGTGGATCACCTTTGTGACAATGGCCACGGCGATGGTGTGTTTGATGGGTGTCCATGGAGACGTGCAGCCTCAGAGAGACTTCGACCTGCAGAGGGTGAGACCAGACTCAAATCAAATCAAAGTTTATTTATTGCAATGTTAAAGCAGGTGCAGTGAAACACTTGTGCTTCTATCTCCAGCAGTGCAGTAAATATCTAACAGTACAATACTAATACACAAATAATCAACGACAACAAAAAGAAACAAGAAATATCAGAAGGAGCAATGTCAGAAGGAGCAATGTCAGAGTCCATGCTGCTTCCTTCTTTCAACTGCTTGCTTTAATTACCCAGGGTGCATCAGTGAAGGGCCTGCTCTGCTTCCACAAGACATTTCACATCACACTAGCTGGGTAATCTAATCTTTGTGGGAAATAATTAAGCACATTTTTAGAGGGAATTAGTAAACCCTCTTGGCATACTGTTGTATTGGTTTTTCATTAGGTGACGCATAACTTTAAAGGGCAACTGCACTTCCTGTTTTAGATTTGGTTAATTAAGAAATGCTAGCGGTCATGACTGAATTCAAACATGAGTTGCTTTCAGGGTGTGGTTTGATGTGGTGTCTCGTGTGTGTTCGAGAAGAGTTTTCCTTATTATTTAGCCGATTAGCTTCATGCGGCTGGTGTGCGAGCGTGGCAAAATTGGTTTGACTTTGGATAGCCCATATACGGTGCTTGTTAGGGGCCGTCAATAAATTACAAAATATAAATGTGTCAATGTTTTCATGATGCACAGCTTTGAGTTTTCTCATTTAAATGCTTTCAAAATGTGTATATTAATTTCTACAATTTATAATTGGTTTGAGGTTTTAAGTCATTGAAATTTGGAGCTATTGGATTATTAACATATTGTTCCACAGGCATTACAATCGGGTTGTGTGCAGCTGTACTCCGAATTGATGATTACTTGTGTGCTGCCAGCTGTGGGCTTGTGGGCAGGATTGAAACAAACCCAAACTTCATTTATGTTGTGATTCAATCCCGACCACAAATCTCACAAAACTGTTTTTGACAACACTGAATTTATGACCAAAATTATCCTATTTACACGTTATACTCAATTTTGACAGTGGAATAAATGTTTGACTCATATCAATGCTACGTAGGCTGTTTTGTAGTTGTTTTTTAGGGGCAGTTTCTCTTTAACCTGGACCTCTAGTCCGTGAGTCTATTATTTAAATAAGTCATAGACATGTTCCCCGACCCCACATGTTTAGTACTCATTAGCTGTCTGATAGGGAACAGAACGTTGTATCCGTGTGGTCGGGACGGGACCGCATTAGGACAGAGGCTGAGGCTGAACCCAAAGCAAACAGTGCTAGGGTCAAAGGTCAGGCAGACAGCAGGGTTGCAAAACAGATAGAATGACTAGCAATGCACGCCAAGTTCCCTCGGCCCATGGCCCATGGACAGACACAGATATAGAACTAACTTCCTTATGAGATAATTATCTACAGTACCAGTCAAAAGTTTGGACTCACCTACTCATTGAAGGGGTTTTCTTTATTTTAACTTTTTTCTACATTGTAGAATAATAGTGAAGACATCAAAACTAAAATATTAACACATATGGAATAATGTAGTAACCAAAAAAGTGTTAAACAAATCAAAATATGTTATATCTGAGATTCATCAAAGTAGCCACCCTTTTCCTTGATGACAGCTTTGCACACTCTTGGCATTCCCTCAACCAGCTTCATGAGGTAGTCACCTGGAATGCATTTCAATTAACAGGTGTGCCTTGTTAAAAGTTAATTTGTGGAATTTCTTTCCTTCTTAATGCGTTTCAGCCAATCAGTTGTGTTGTGACATGGTAGGGGCGGTATACCCGAGATAGCCCTATTTGGTAAAAGACCAAGTCCATATTATGGCAAGAACAGCTCAAATAAACAAAGTGAAACAACAGTCCATCATTACTTTAAAACATGAAGGTCAGCCAATCCGGAAAATGTCAAGAACTTTGAAAGTTTCTTCAAGTGCAGTCGCAAAAATCATCAAGCACTATGATGAAACTGGCTCTCATGAGGACCGCCACAGGAATGGAAGACCCAGAGTTACCTCTGCTGCAGAGAATAAGTGCATTAGAGTTACCAGCCTCAGAAATTGCAGCCCAAATAAATGCCTCACAGAGTTCAAGTAACAGACACATTTCAAAATCAACTGTTCAGAGGAGACTGCGTGAATCAGGCCTTCATGGTCGAATTGCTGCAAAGAAATCCGTACTAAAGGACACCAATAATAAGAAGAGACTTGCTTGGGCCAAGAAACACGAGCAATGGACATTAGATCGGTGGAAATGTGTCTGCTGGTCTGATGAGTACAAATTTGCCATTTTTGGTTCCAACCGCCGTGTCTTGTGAGACGCAGAGTAGGTAAACGGATTATCTCTGCATGTGTGGTTACCACCGTGAACCATGGAGGAGGAGGTGTGATGGTGTGGGGATGTTTGCTTGTGACACTGTCTGTGATTTATTTAGAATTCAAGGCACACTTAACCAGCATGGCTACCACAGCATTCTGCAGCAATATACCATCCCATCTGGTTTGCGCTTAGTGGGACTATCATTTGTTTTCCAACAGGACAATGACCCAACACCCCTCCAGGATGTGTAAGGACTTTTTGACCAAGAAGGAGAGTGATGGAGTGCTGCATCAGATGACCTGGCCTCCACAATCACCCGACCTCAACCCAATTGAGATGGTTTGGGATGAGCTGGACCGCAGAGTGAAGGAAAATCAGCTAACAAGCGCTCAGCATATGTGGGAACTCCTTCAAGACAGTTGGAAAAGCATTCCAGGTGAAGCTGGTTGAGAGAATGCCAAGAGTGTGCAAAGCGGTCATGAAGGCAAAGGGTGGCTACTTTGAAGATTCTAAAATATAAAATATATTTTGATTTGTTTAACACTTTTTTGGTTACCTTATGATTCCATATGTGTTATTTCATAGTTTTGATGTCTTCACTATTATTCTACAATGTAGAAAATAGTAAAAATAAAGAAAAAACATGAATGAGTAGGTGTGTTCAAACTTTTGACTGGTACTGTAAATGACTTAGAAACTCTTCCTGTTGTTCACACTGTTAAAAGAGACAAATTGCTGCTGGCCTATATACATAGACATGGAACACTTTAATAAGGGTCACTTTAAGAATGTTTACATACTGTTTTACCCATTTCATATTTATATACTGTGTTCTAGTCAAGTACATCCTGTTCAACTATTGCTGTACATATACTATTCTATCCACGTATTCTTCGGACAGGTTTGACTCCCCATGTGTAGCGTATGTTATGTTCAGTTTGCACTAAATGCCGTATGACTGGGTAGGGTTACTCTTATAGAGTATCTCTGATAGAGAAACTCCAGTGGGTTTGACTCCATTTGTGTGTTTCTTTATCTATTGAACCTGTATTTAGGCAGGGAAGTCCCATTGAGACCCATGTCTCTTTTGTAAGGGAGCCCTTGATCACAAAATCAGCAAGCAATACAAACAGTACTGTCTGCATGTTGGCCTGGTGTATGATTCCTCAGGCTTAGGTAGGGCTCTGGTACAGCCACTCTGGTCGGTTGACTTGTGGGTTTGACTCTGTCTATGTGTTCAGTTTGCAGGGAAGTGGTACCGTGTGGGCCTGGCGTATGACTCCCCAGGCTTCACTTCCTACATATATAGTACCCGTTCTACCTTCTCTGTCGGTCTGTTTTTTCTCTATATCTAGGTTTCTCGATGGTTTCTACTCTCTCTCTCTGTGTATTCAGTTTGCAGGGAAGTGGTTCCGTGTGGGCCTGGCGTATGACTCCCCAGGGTTTACTGCCCTATACAGAGACAAGCTGAGAGTGTCCATGGGCATCCTGAATCCACAGACCAACGGCAACGTCAACCTCACCATGTGGACCCAGAGGTGGGCAGGAAGACATCATTAAACACAACACTAGAATGGACATTGGCATTCTGGCAAAAATAACTACGGGATTGACATCCTGGTCAGGGCATTGAACATGTACTTAAAAGGGGAATGCACATTCATATCATATGTTCTTTTTTGCTTGTGTGAAGATCATCAGGTTGCCGCAGTAAGCTTTACACGTATGAGAAGACAGCGATACCTGGCGCCTTCACCTATTTCAGCACCCGTGAGTCCTCTGCCTGCCAGCAGTAATGCTGTGCATCTCAATGACAAACCAGTAATTATACCCCCCGACCATCCCATCCAGACAAACTCGGCCCATGGCTGAATGTAGTTGGGGACCCCTGCTGTACGGAGTCGGTGATCATTGCGTTGGTATTGTAAAGTCTTCTTTTTTGTTGTTGTTGAAAATAATGAGAGAATATATTTGTGGTTTTTCAAGGCCATAACAAAGTAAAGGACATCACAGTAGTGGAGACCAACTATAATGAATATGCACTGGTCCTGAAGCACAAGAAGATGGACAGAGAGTACACACAGGTGGCCCTCTATGGTACGTCTGCTCTTCAGGTAGAGGTGTGACTCACCAGCTTTAAACCAGGGTCTCTCATGTGCCAAAATACAATTTTTCTCCTACTTACCCAGTGTCAGATGAACTCTTTTTGTACGTCTCTATGTGAAGTTTGAAGATCATTTAAGTTAGCTTATTGTTAACTTATCGCAAAGACCGGAGGGCAAGGTACACCTAACCTTCTCGGTTACATAGGCTTAGAATGGGGCAATATGCTCATAAATCAGGTACATTCGAAATTGGACGTCTAGCCATGTCCTGAGGGAAAATGCCTTCAAAACCGGCCACTTTTGGCAACAGTGAGTGCTATTACCATCAAGTAGGCTTGGGTTTTGCGAGGGCGTTGTGGACCAGGGTGGTGGACGAGCGTAATCCCATAACTTTAGATGTAATCGCATGACTCCAGATCAGAAGGTCAGGTGTTCAATCCCAGTAGTGGACACTTGTATTTATTTCAAAACGTTTCCTATTCCAAAACTTAACCCTTACCCTTAACACTTACCTTAACCATTCTGAATGAGTGCCTAAACATACTGTTTTAACCTTATCCAAAACCTTAACCCTATACCTCGAAATTTGGAGCAACTTCAAAATTTGACGCTTGGAGAAACACGGAATGTCTAATTCTGGAGTGAGACTGTACATTGTATTTGTTGAAATGCATGTTAGCTTGCATTAAACGTTGCCATTCGTCTGTCTGCCTGCAGGCCGTTCTCAGAAGGTAAAGCCTGAAGTGATTCAGAAATTTCGAGACTTTGCCACATCTCATGGATTTCCCAAGGACGCCATTCTGACCCCACCACCTGCAGGTAGTAGCCTAAGTATGGACACATGCACAGACACACAGACATACCCAGAGTCCCTACATTTCTCGTCTCTAAGCTGTACGACTGAAAGCAGACAGTGTGTCACACAACATTGTCGTGCTCTTTGTTGTTTGCAGAGAACTGCCCTCCTTCTGGACGCTAGGTGAGTCACTGGACATCCTTTCTACAGACAATCTATGTTGTTGACGACTGACTACAATTACCGGAACTCTTGATATTTCAATAAACTGCAGGTTTTGTTCTTGTGCTCTCCGTCAGATCCGAGCAACATGGTGATTACTCATTGGTTTGCTTCGCCGCACCGGTTTCCCAGCACTTATTAGACATTTGTCTCTCCATCGGAGCACAGCATCGGGATTGGTTTCACCTTTACACCACACCGTTTCACAGGGCAACAGCAGAACCTCAACACGCTTTACCTCACAAGGGTGAAATAGTATAACGACTAATGCCAGATGCGCTTTTAGACAGTCCGTCTTATTTTATTACCAACTGTCCGTCTCTGATGTCTGTCCGTCTCTTGTCCCCTCAGTACAACGGACTGTTAAATTCGTTTTTCCTTTCTGAATCCGATAAACAAGGGACATCATTGTCTTGTATAACACTGCTATGGCTGAATAAATGCTAGTGTTCCTCTGCCTATGGTGCTACGTGGTGTCTGTGACCTCTTTGTCTTTTTCCCTGCCTCTTGGATCGCAGCCCTCAACGCATAAGAGTGTTAGAGCGATTAAAGAGAGAGAGAGAGAGACAAATGTAAAATTGGGGAGAGAGACTCTGACTGAAAAGGAGATACTGAGAGAGATAGATATAATTGGAGAGAAGGTGAGATAGATACAGAAGAAACGTCAGTCTCTTTCAAGTTTGGGCGACATATATTTAGAGCATAGTTCAACACTGATTTAAATTTCTGCCATGCTCTACTGCTGCTTGGGACATCGATCAATCAGAGCGGGCCAATCAGGATCCAGAACCCAAGAATCAATATTGTTACCCATGGAGAGAGAGTGTGTGTGTGTGTGTGTGTGTGTGTGTGTGTGTGTGTGTGTGTGTGTGTGTGTGTGTGTGTGTGTGTGTGTGNAAGGAGCATTTTTTAAGGAGAGAGGCCAGCGGAGCACAGGTGCATGCGTGTTGCGCAAGAGACAGTAAGTTAGCATAACCCAGAATGAATTAGCTAAATATAAGGCCAATACTGCATTGAATGTATTACCTGAAAGAGGTAAGCTAGGACATCTATATACAGGGCTATATATCAATCTAGAACAGGATGATCTATTTTGGATCTATTTTTATGGAATTGATGGAGAAAGACTGCAAGAGAGTGCAATGATATTAAAACAACAATATTCGAGTTATAGGCTGCTTTAAAACTCTTCAGCTGCAATAAATAAATAAAAACGTTACAATTAAAACATAAGGTGACCTGCGAAAGTCAGACGGAGATGGGTCAATTAGACACACGTTCAGTATTTAAATGATAGACTATGCTGCAGCAAATATAGGCCTACTTGTCACAAGAAAAAAAGTTACCATGATGAGATGATAGATCTACATGCATTGCGAACTGCACTCTAATCTGAGATGGGCTGCCTGTCCCTACT
This sequence comes from Salvelinus sp. IW2-2015, assembly GCF_002910315.2. NCBI lineage: Eukaryota > Metazoa > Chordata > Actinopteri > Salmoniformes > Salmonidae > Salvelinus > Salvelinus sp. IW2-2015. The sequence goes on along the minus strand of NC_036842.1, from coordinate 3,535,200 downwards.
CTGAGCGTTGATCATGCAGAGGCCGTAGAGAAGCCAGATTTAGACATCACATATAACAGTTAAAATTTCACGCCATGCTGTTCATATAAATCATTTATTATAATTTACTGGGTTCTCGCAGTTATTTATCCCGGAAAAAGCGAGTGGTTTGTGGTGGTAAATCCCGGTAAATCCCAGTAAATCCCGGAAACCGGATTCCCACCATTCAACCCTAGTAAACACAGGTGTCCCTCTATGGGGAGTCTGTCTACATATTACTCTTATTCTGGTCTTATAGGTCATTCCCTGAAGGTGAAGCCTGATATGATAAAAAAATGTCCCTAGGAGTGCAGTTTGACCCCAAACAGGTAGTCTTAAAGCAGACATTTATGTGTCAAAACATTGTTGCTCTCCTTGTTGTTTACAGAGAACTGCCGTCCCTATGGACACTAGGTAAGTTAATAGACTTCCTGTCTACAGACAGTCTATGTTGTTGATGACGGACTACAATTACTGAAACACGTGATATTTGAATGAACTGTAGGTTTTATTTTTGTCTCTCCATATGGAATATGTTAAATGTACTTTTAGACGCCCCTTATTTTACAACCAACGTCCTCTCAGATGTCAGATGTCAGATAGAGAGAGAGAGAGAGATCTGCAGGGTTCTATCCTTAGGCCAATATTGTTTTAGCTATGCATGCTACTGCTCGGTTGTGGTTAAATTTGAGATATTTTTTCCTATTAAATTCCACTTAGAAGTCGAATGTTACAGTGACAAACAGAGAGATAAGGAGAACTTTGCTCTGTTTGCGGTTTGTTTTCTGCTGGAGTTTGAGGGGTACAGGAAGGGGTAAACACACATGGTCATTGGCCATTGGCTTGCTAGCCTAATCCAGTGGAGGGGGTTGAGGTAGAGGGTTGGAGGGATAAAGGTTGGAGGGGTGGAGAGATTAGCTCTCCCAGCAGTTCCAAGAGCTCAGGGTAAGCCTCAGTCAGAGGTTGGTATCAGAGACAGAAAGACAGAATGCAGCAGGTTGTCGTACTCGCGCTCCTCTTGGGCCTCGTTTGCCTCCTCCATGGAGTGCCCGTGCTTCCCGAACATCTCTTCCCCACACAGGAGAACTTCGACCTGACTAAGGTCAGAGTGTCTTCTGTTTCTCAGACCATGGACCTGTCTCTCGCCTTATCTGATCTATTAGTCATAATCAGTAGAGTAATTGTTTTGAAAATTCTTCGTAACGTTACTTGATGGCCAAATGGCCAATAGACTGATTCGGTTGAGTTGTCAAGCTATGTAGATTTTGTGATTTTAGTGTCTATTCGCTTGTAAGTTTATACGCCTCATATGTCTAAATATTGCTGTTCCCAGTACAGTATTACAGGTTGTTAAAACCTTTCCATCTGTCTCTCTATTGGTCAGTTCATGGGGAAGTGGCATGATATTGCGGTAGCGTCCACCTGTCCCTGGATGCAGCGCCACAGAGGAGACGCAGCTATCGGCGTACTGGAGCTGCAGGCCGGGGACACTGAAGGCAAAGTCAGCATGAAACGCAGCATGAAAAAGTGAGGTTACACACACACACATATGCGTGTGTCTCTGAACTGCCTCTAATATTGCTACTGGATTCACCATAGCTTAACTAAATATATTATGTACGTACGTGTGTGTGTGTGCGTGTGTGTGTGTAGGCACGGGACATGTAAGCAGATCTCTGGTGATTATGAGCTAACAGACACACCTGGAAGATTCACCTACCACGTTGCCAGTGAGTCTTTAATGTCTGTTCGTACCCTGAATCCCAAATCAAGTCATATCCCTTACCTCCTGGGCACTTGTAGATCTGAAAAAACGTGTCCCCTCTGATATGCAAGATAGAATTGCAGCCAATGGCTTACACTGTTCTAATACTCTCAGACTGGGAGGTGAAAAATGATACCCCTGTCTCACCAACCATATTTATGAAGTCAAAGATGGCAGGTCATTGACAGTATGTACTGTATGTTTGTGTTCTCCTCCATGCAGAGTGGGGGGCTGATGTTGATGCCTATGTCGTTCACACTAACTATGATGAGTATGCCATCGTCATGATGAGTAAACAGAAGACAGGTGGCGAGAAGACCAAGTCTGCCAAGTTATACAGTGAGTGTCATTACTAATATGGAGCAGATAGCCTAGCGGTTAGTGTTGGGCCAGTAGCCCGAAAGGTTGCTGGTACAAATATCCGTACAAATCTGTCGATGTTCCCTTGACCTAACCCTAACCCTAACTAACCCTACACGTGCGCCCGGGTGAGATTAATCAAACCCCTTTATTAGCCTGGTTCCAGCTATGGTGGTCGTTTGTCATGTTTTGTGCAAGGGCAAAATTGTGTTGCAGATATTGGATGGGTCTAACAGTAGATGGTGGGACCAGGTTTTTTTCTGACATTTTAAAATGCATTTCCTGCAATTCTACACAGTTTGGCATGACTTATTATGCCGTATTACGAAAAAAGATTTTGAGGGGGAKTTTTTTTTTTTATGCTATTCTACACATTTTGTCATGATTCTGAGGGAAAACCGCAACCTTCCTGCAATTCTACACATTTTGCCATGGGGAAGAGAGAAAATGTATAGCTCATCTCATGCTATTCTTCATATTTTGCCATGAGGATGAGAGAAAATTTTGTAACTGTCCAGTAATAATATAACTTTTAAAAGTTCATATTCTGTTAACTCAAACCCAAATAATGTTGTTGACTCATCCTAAACTCGTATTTCTGGCCAAAGCATAAATTGGAGAAATAAAAACACTTAAAAAACCCCACCTCAAGCAGACCGTTTAAAAAATGCTTTCTATTTCCTCATAGAGGATGATGTCATCCTGCTGAGGAGGATGAGCTGGCCAATCAGTGGTCTACTCGCATAGATATTTTTAATGACTGGTATAAGCCCACACCAATGGGTGGTTGGGGTATGCCCACACCATTCCAACACAGAAAAGTTGCTTTTTAACATACTTAATTATCATTTTTTGGATGGAAAACTTTTTCACTCCTATTGTAATTAACTATAGGTCATATTCCATAGAGATCTGGAAGAACTGGACAGTTACTATACAGGTCAACTTTGGGCAAAAACACATAAATAACGGCTTTAAACTGTATAACTGTTAATGCACCATCATACCAGGTAATTTAATGCTTAAAAAAAACATGCGATGAATCAGATATATGGATACAGAAGTGCCATTTCTTACCGATCTCTACAGCTTCCGTACAAAAACAAATCCTGTGAAATGAGGTCAACAAATATTGGAGGAGCTACTGGGTAGCTACAGACAGACACATGACCAGACAGACACATCAATGAAGCACCAAAGACACACCCCATTTCTATTAGAAAATTGAGAAAGAGGAGGAGTTGGAATGTTTTTTTTGTGCCCAAAATTGACCGTTAAAGCAAATTTCCTGCAATTCTACAGATTTTGCCATTGCTGATGATGTGTTCATATGCTATCTCGGGGGCCCCCGACCTCCAGGTGTCCCCCCCAACCCCCAGAAATAATATGTATTAGCTATTATTCTACCATTTAGAAAATAGTAAAAATACAGAAAAACCCTTGAATGAGTAGGTGTGTCCAAACCTTTGACTGGTCCTGATATATAATTATTATTTATTTTTTAAGAAATTATTGGGGGGACCGAATCAACCTGTTCACCTGTGGTTTGGCATGAAGCAGCACAAACAGAAATATGTTAATGACTATAGGAGTTGGCAGGACCACAAACAGATCTGGGACCAGGCCATTCACAGCTATAATGTTATTATCGTCGAAATAGATTTTATTTTTATGGTTAGTACTATATATTCTGCAGCAGAACTAAATTAAAATGCTGCCTCCTTCAGGCCGCACCATGGAACTGCGGACCACTATCTTGGACGACTTCAGGAGGCTGGTGAGGGAGCAGGGCATGGCTGATGACACAGTCATCATCAAACAGAACAAAGGTACAGGCAAACAAACGTGAGCAAAACACACATGTACACACACACACACACACACACACACACACACAGGCAGGCACACACACACAAACACACACACACAAACACACCTGTGACATCCACTATGTGTCTGAACATTCTTTGACCTTTGAACCCCTGCTGTCTCTCTCCACAGGCGAGTGTATACCAGGAGCAGAGCCTGTAGCAGCAGAGTCTCAGTCTGAGATTACGGCACCGGTACTTCCTGTATTCAATGATTCAAGTTTCAATGTTGAGGCTGTACCCCGTATCAGAGACGGAGATTTAATTAAAAAGTGGATTTGGTGAAAGGCATTGAAGAAATTTTATCAAATTCCAATTCCAATTCCAATTCCACATTTTCTTAATTGAAAAGCATGGAAGATCATTTGAATTGGATTTGGAATTTCAGGAAACTTCCTGAATTGACTGGAATTGAAAGGGAATTGACCCCAACAATGCTAACTACTCACCTGTCTGTCTCCAGAGAGCTAAGAGGAACATAGTCCTCCCTGATCCTGCCCCTGTAGAGGGCTCCGGTATGGGTGATGACACCATGATCTTCCGGAGTGCAGGTGAGAGTGCATGATGGGCCTGCTAGCTATACCATTGACCTCTAAATGTAAGGTTTAGCCTACGCTTTGTGTGGGTCTAGTCAGTGAATCCCTGGAAGCTGATAGAACCAATTATGTATATTACATATACCGTATATTCCATACAGTGACTTACATAACGTATGTCTATGCAGGGATGGACTGGCCATAGGGAAATTCTGGCAAATTATAATTATTTGGCTAATAACAGGGTCCTCAGGGGGGAAAATCCGATGTTTTGAAATTCCAGATTTCTGGTCCCAGTCCATCCCTGTGTCTATGGTTAGCACCAACAATGCACTGCACTTACCAGGCTGTCTAACTAACAGTGCTACACTGCTACTGTACACCTCTCCTCAGAGTCCTGTAAGGCGGAGCCGGACGCAGGTCCCTGTTTCGGGATGGTGGAGCGCTACTTCTACAAYTCCACCAGTATGGGCTGTCAGCTGTTCACCTATGGAGGCTGTATGGGCAACCAGAACAACTTTGTGACTGAGAGGGAGTGTCTGCAGAGCTGCCGCACTGAGGGTGAGGGGATAGAGTGTAACAGAGGTGGTTATTCCGTAGGTGAACCACACTCGAGTGATGGGTAATCTTGTGTGAGACCTCAAGACTTCCGTTAGCTCCCCAGAGCTAATGCCTTGACTTTAGCTCTGTGGGCTAATACGGTCTTGTGGTGCGTAGGAGACGCAGGCTTGACTTCCACCGGACAATTTACAATTTACTACTCGCTGTTTGTTTGTTTAAGTATGCATAGTCACTACGCGCCCACCTACATGTATAGATTACCTCAACTAGCCTGTACGCGCGAACACTGACTCGGTTCCGGTGTCCCCCTGTATATAGCCTCGTTATAGTTATTCTTATTGTGTTACTTTTTATTATGACTTTTTATTTTAGCCTACTTGGTGAATATTTTCTTCTTCTTGAACTGCCCTGTTGGTTCAGGGCTTGTAAGTAAGCATTCCACGGTAAGGTCTACACTTGTTGTATTCGGCGCATGTGGCAAATAAAGTTTGATTTGATAACCTAGTTGGTAATGTGGCCAATGCTCAACCCACTTTGAGATACATGATGATGCTCATGACCCTATCCCATAGGCTATGTGTAAGACTAGATGGTCTCTTATGTGTTCTCCTCCTGTCCGGTGAGGTGTGTCTCTCTACAGCTGCCTGCAGAATGCCCATGGATGCTAAACCCTGCACTGGGCAGCCCAAGATATGGGCCTTCGATCCCAGCTCTGGACTCTGTCTGGAATATAAAAAGGACTACTGCCAGGGCAACAGTAACAAGTTCTACTCCAAGGGGGAGTGTGAGGAGTACTGTGGGGTGATGAAGGATGGTAAGAGAGATCTATATGCTCACACGCATACATACGTCAGCGAGTGACTGGAACGAGCTGCAACAAACACTGAAACTGGACAGTTTTATCTCAATCTCTTCATTCAAAGACTCATTCATGGACACGCTTACTGACAGTTGGGGCTGCTTTGCGTGATGTATTATTGTCTCTACCTTCTTGCCCTTTGTGCTGTTGTCTGTGCCCAATAATGTTTGTACCCTGTTTTGTGCTGATACCATGTTGTGCTGCTGCCATGTGTTGCTACCATGTTGTTGTCATGTTTTGTTGCTACCATGCTGTGTTGTCATGTGTTGCTGCCATGCTATGTTGTTGTCTTAGGTCTCTCTTTATGTAGTGTTGTGTTGTCTCTCTTGTTGTGATTTGTCCTACATTTTTATTTGATAAATGTTGTATTTTTAATCCCAGCCCTCGTCCCCGCAGGAGGCCTTTTGCCTTTTGGTAGGCCGTCATTGTAAATAAGAATTTGTTCTTAACTGACTTGCCTAGTTAAATAAAGTATTAAAAAAWAWATATTAATATATTATTAATAATAAAATATTAAAATACAGTTAAACATTAAAATATGGCAATATATGTTATCTTATGACTGTGTATTTGTGTTACAGGAGAAACGGAGTTCCTGAAAGCAAACTGAAGGAGATTAGAGGTCATAATGATGAACACACCCTAACACAGCACAGAACACCGTCTGGGTTAGCCGTCTGAAAGACTACCTATATCATTCAATACAGAACAGAACCCAACACAATAAAATTATGGATTAAGCTGCTTGGCTTCATGTCCTATGTGAGCGTTGTCTTTTTTACATCAATAATTGTCATAGAGTGCTTTACATCAACAAAGTCTTCATGAATACATTTGATTGAGTTTATATGTGGTTAACCCACATATTTGCTTCTCTTGCTTGGAACACCAAGTGCTCAATTCAATCTGTAGCGCTGAAGAGCTGCGCTGCAGTGCGATACAACTGTAGGCCTAGATTCARTCAGATTAAGCTGAAACTGGCGATAACCAACACTAGCATGGCTGATGTTTCGGCTGTGTCCGAGGTGGAATTGCATTGGCGCTGTCAAATCAGTGATCAGCTGGCTGCTCTTGTGATCATTGTCACGAAGCCGCACCCATCCCACTCGCATTAGACGTTCCGAGCGAGAAGGTGTATGCTACATAGAAATAATGATGCTCAAATATAAAATCATTCAACTAAATGAGGATTTCTAAAAGCCTAACTGAGGTGTATATTACGTCCAGGGGTGAAAATAGATKTAATGTCTTACAGGTACAGGACACCTAATTGGGCGCACACAAATGACAGGGTAGCCTACTCTGCTGACACTGACAAACAGATCAATAAAACCATGTTTTCTTCTTACGAAAGGGGAAACACAAATACAACATGATGTCTATCTACCTTGGAGGAGGAAATCTTGTCCAAAAACAAACAAAAGTGGTACTGATCCAATGACAAAGACAGTGAATATGCACACTCACCAGGGATATGGCTGATGTTCTACGCTGGTGCCAATAAGGCTACTGTTCGCTCAATTAAGTTCAGAATTTTGATAACTAAATGACAGATTGGAGTCTTTTTATTGTCATCTCTTTCCAAACATTTTTCCCGTGATTGTATTTTAAAATTATTGCGATATGCCTGGCTGGGTCTCTCAGCTTATCCCTGACAGTCGCAACTCAACAATCATCTATTTGGTATTTGCAGCACTCGCTACCCAAATGGTGGGCCCTTCCGACTGTAGGCTATGCGGTGTAAAACATTCCACAGCTTTAAAAAAAAAAAAGAAGCTAATGATCCTCTGTGGCCAAATCATGCTTTCCGGTGTTGTAGCCTATTATGAATAATTGTATTTATTTCTGTATAGACATGAGTAAGCTAATTAGGCTATATAGTTTTGGAACATTTGATTCAATTTACTTCAGGGAAAGCTTTGCTTCCGCTAGCCTTATGGACACGCCGCCTATGTCTTGTACTGTGACATAAACACAACCAAACAATCACTTAACCAAGGCGCTCCTGTCGCACATTCGTCCACTCACAAAATCATTTCAGCATCCTAACCCCAACAGTGCACTGTGCACCAGCAATTTGATGAATGGAAAGAGACATGTGTTACAAAACACCTACGTGTACTGTAACATACAGTGGGGAGAACAAGTATTTGATACACTGCCGATTTTGCAGGTTTTCCTACTTACAAAGCATGTAGAGGTCTGTAATTTTTATCATAGGTACACTTCAACTGTAAGAGACGGAATCTAAAACAAAAATCCAGAAAATCACATTGTATGATTTTTAAGTAATTAATTAGCATTTTATTGCATGACATAAGTATTTGATCACCTACCAAACAGTATAAGAATTCCGGCTCTCACAGACCTGTTAGTTTTTCTTTAAGAAGCCCTCCTGTTCTTCACTCATTACCTGTATTAACTGCACCTGTTTGAACTCGTTACCTGTATAAAAGACACCTGTCCACACACTCAATCAAACAGACTCCAACCTCTCCACAATGGCCAAGACCAGAGAGCTGTGTAAGGACATCAGGGATACAATTGTAGACCTGCACAAGGCTGGGATGGGCACAGGACAATAGGCAAGCAGCTTGGTGAGAAGGCAACAACTGTTGGCGCAATTATTAGAAAATGGAAGAAGTTCAAGATGACGGTCAATTACCCTCGGTCTGGGGCTCCATGCAAGATCTCACCTCGTGGGGCATCAATGATCATGAGGAAGGTGAGGATCAGCCCAGAACTACACGGCAGGACCTGGTCAATAACCTGAAGAGAGCTGGGACCACAGTCTCAAAGAAAACCATTAGTAACACACCATGCCGTCATGGATTAAAATCCTGCAGCGCACGCAAGATCCCCCTGCTCAAGCCAGCGCATGTCCAGGCCCGTCTGAAGTTTGCCAATGACCATCTGGATGATCCAGAGGAGGAATGGGAGAAGGTCATGTGGTCTGATGAGACAAAAAATAGAGCTTTTTGGTCTAAACTCCACTCGCCGTGTTTGGAGGAAGAAGAAGGATGAGTACAACCCCAAGAACACCATCCCAACCGTGAAGCATGGAGGTGGAAACATCATTCTTTGGGGATGTTTTCTGCAAAGGGACAGGACGACTGCACCGTATTGAGGGGAGGATGGATGGGGCCATGTATCGCGAGATCTTGGCCAACAACCTCCTTCCCTCAGTAAGAGCATTGAAGATGGGTCTGGCTGGTTCTTCCAGCATGACAACGACCCGAAACACACAGCCAGGGCAACTAAGGAGTGGCTCCGTAAGAAGCATCTCAAGGTCCTGGAGTGGCCTAGCCAGTCTCCAGACCTGAACCCAATAGAAAATCTTTGGAGGGAGCTGAAAGTCCGTATTGCCCAGCGACAGCCCCGAAACCTGAAGGATCTGGAGAAGGTCTGTATGGAGGAGTGGGCCAAAATCCCTGCTGCAGTGTGTGCAAACCTGGTCAAGAACTACAGGAAACGTGATCTCTGTAATTGCACACAAAGGTTTCTGTACCAAATATTAAGTCTTGCTTTTCTGATGTATCAAATACTTATGTCATGCAATAAAATGCAAATGATTACTTAAAAATCATACAATGTGATTTTCTGGATTTTTGTTTTAGATTCCGTCTCTTACAGTTGAAGTGTACCTATGATAAAAATTACAGACCTCTACAATGGGCCTTTTGTAAAGTAGGAAAACTTGCAAAATCGGCAGTGTATCAAATACTTGTTCTCCCCACTGTATGTAGCCTAAGAAACAAGGTCCATGAAGTCAATAACTTGCTTGTAACAGATGACAGTCATATTCTGACTATCTCTGAAACTCACTTAGATAATACCTTATGATGATACAGTGGTCGCAATACATGGTTATAACATCTACCGAAAAGACAGAAATTCCAACGGAGGTGGTGTTGCGGTCTATATTCAGAACCGCATTCCTGTAAAGCTTAGAGAGGATCTCATGTTAAATAATGTGGAAGTAATATGGCTACAGGTTCACCTGCCTCACCTAAAGCCCATTCTTGTGGGAAGCTGCTATAGACCACCAAGTGCTAACAGTCAGTATCTAGATAAAATGTGTGAAATGCTTGATAATGTATGTGATATCAACAGATAAGTATATTTTCTGGGTGATTTAAATATTGACTGGCTATCATCAAGCTGCCCACTCAGGAAAACACTTCAAACTGTAACCAGTGCCTGCAACCTGGATCAGGTTGTCAGTCAACCTACCAGGGTAGTTACAAACAGCACAGGAATAAAATCATCAACATGTATCGATCACATCTTTACTAACGCTGCAGATATTTGCTTTAAAGCAGTATCCAAATCCATTGGATGTAGTGATCACAATATAATAGCCATATCTAGGAAAACCAAAGTTCCAAAGGCTGGGCCTAATATAGTGTATAAGAGGTCTTACAATAAGTTTTGTAGTGATTCATATGTTGATGTAAAGAATATTCACCGGCCTACTAGCTGCCTACCGATCCCTTTTTCCCTTTTCTGTTGGTTTGGTCTGATTTGTTTCACCTGTTTCTTGTTTAGACTTTTAGTTTGGCTATTTAAGTCGGTAGGCCCCTCTTCGTGCGGGCTTGTTTATTCCCACTTTGTATGTGTGGTAGTGCAATCTTGGTTTGGTTCCTGTTTTGGGCATTTGTTTTATGACGCTCAGTTTCGTTGTATGTACTATTTTGCCCGGTGCTGATTAAAGCGCTATTCAGAACTTTCTGCCTCCTGCAGCTGACTCCGCACCCACTACGCCTAAGGTTGTTACAGTCTGGCTGTAAAGGTGCGTGCTGGTGGCAGGGAAATCAGGCGCAGGAGATCGAACTTGGTATAAAACGGAGCAGTTTAATAAGTGCTCAAAAACTCCGAAAACCAAAATATACAAAATAATACAAGTGGGTACAAAACCCATCGCACACCAGAACATATCTTGCACATAGCTTACAAACAAACAATCACCGACAAGGACAATGAGGGGGAACAGAGGGTTAAATACACAACATGTAATTGATGGGATTTGGAACCAGGTGTGATGGTAGACAAGACAAAACCAATGGAAAATGAAAAGAGGATCAGCGATGGCTAGAAGGTCGGCGACTTCAAATAAATAATATAAATAATGTGGAAATTGAGCAAATTGAGATGACTAAACTGCTTGGAGTAACACTAGATTGTAAACTGTCATGGTCAAAACATATTGATGCAGTAGTAGCTAAGATGGGGAGAAGTCTGTCTATAATAAAGCGATGCCCTGCCTTCTTAACAACAAGGCAGGTCCTACAGGCCCTAGTTTTGTCGCACCTTGACTACTGTTCAGTCATGTGGTCAGGTGCCACAAAAAATGACTTAGGAAAATTGCAATTGGCTCAGAACAGGGCAGCACTGCTGGCCCTTGGATGTGCACAGAAAGCTAATATTAATAATATGCATGTCAATCTCTCCTGGCTGAAAGTGGAGGAGAGATTGACTTCATCACTACTTTTATTTATGAGAGGTATTGACATGATGAATGCACCGAGCTGTCTGTCTAAACTACTGGCACACAGCTCGGACACCCATGCATACCCCAGAAGACATGCCACAAGAGGTCTCTTCACAGTCCCCAAGTCCAGAACAGACTATGGGAGGCACACAGTACTACATAGAGCCATGACTACATGGAACTCTATTCCACATCAAGTAACTGACGCAAGCAGTAAAATTAGATTTAAAAAACAGATACAAAAACACCTTATGGAACAATGGGGACTGTGAAGCAAAACAAACATTGGCACAGACACACACACACACACACACACACACACACACACACACACACACACACACACACACACACACACACAGACACAACACACACACACACACACACACACACACACACACACACACACACACGATAACATACGCACTATACATACGCACTATACATACACATGGATTTAGTGCTGTAGATATGTGGAAGTGGTGGAGTAGGGGCCTGAGGGCACACAGTGTGTTGTGAAATCTGTGAATATATTCTAATGTTTTAAAATTGTATAAACTGCCTTATTAATTTTGCTGGACCCCAGGAAGAGTAGCTGCTGCTTTGGCAGAAGCTAATGAGGATTCATAATAAATACAAATACAAATACAAATGATATTCTGCGATTGTCATTAGGCCTACACGTGTAGCCTGAATTGATGCATCATCCACTGCTGTCCACGCGCCTTGGTCTCGGCCACTCATCTCCGCCTCCAAAAAATGTAAGTGTTCTCCACAAACCACAATGCAATTTGGAGAGTATGCCAACCGGTTTCCAATCAATTCACTAATTGCGGCTGACATGCAGTAATGTTAAATAATGGTATGAAAGCCTATAGTTTTTTGGACATGTTGTATTAATTGTGAAAGGCTCACGTTTTACAGGTATGGCATACCCACATAATTGATTTTACGGGAAGCCATACCGGACCATATCGCCTTACTTTCACCCCTGATTACATCTCAGATTCAAGTGTTTGAACTTGTAAACAAGGCTGCATAGGATTTCTCTTATTACAACTCCGTGCAGCCAATGTCAGTGGCGATCCGTTTTTTGTTTGTTGGTGTGCCTGTTTTGCATGTTATTTGGACATTAATACATGTCACATATCAGTTTGCAAACAGTTAATAAAGCTGCATACAAACATGGTCACTTTTTTTGCTTTCTTGAGTAAGGCATCCCCAAAATGCAAGTGTTTCAGCCTAGTTCAGTGCTTTCTGTGGTGGGGGTTGGTAATGTTCTCTAGTTGCGACTTGATTGGCTCAGTGTTCTGTCACTCATAGGGATACTCCCTCACCACAAAATCTATGGGGAGAGCTAAAAAATTCAAGCACATTGGGTGCAGCCATAGAGTTACATTAAAAGTGCCCATCCAAGAAGGACCGAGGTCAGTGGCCACAGATGAAATAACGTCAAATCACGTTATATCTACTGTAACTTTGATTGGACTGATCATGTCAACATAAAACTTTCAAAATCTTAGCTAGCAAGCTAGCAGTCATCATCATGAATCAAGTCAGCAATCTACTGGGAAATCCTTTTAAATCCTTGTCATATGAAGAGAAATTTTAGATAAATCGTATCGGTGCTCATCGGCCATTGGACATAACATTACACAACAAGTTGGAAATCGCTAATTCAACAATGAGTGGTTTGGAAGGCATCTGTGGCTAACTGCAAGCATTGCAAAGCAATCACTAGACTGCTATTCAGTGGAGAGGGGGTGTGGTCAAAGTCTGGGTTTAAGGATCTCTTTTCCAAGCTTAAAATGATAAACAGTCAACATTGGCCATGCTGTCAATCCAACATGACTTCTGCTGCGTTCAAAACAACTGGAAACATGGAACTGGGAAATCTCAGATATCAGTGAATTCAAGACAACTGGGAACTCGGAAAAAGGTAGAGAACTCGGGCCTCTTTCTAGAGCTCCGACCTGAAGATCACTGACGTCATGATTCGTACCTTGTTTTTTTCTGAGTTCCCAGTTGTCTTGGAAGCACCATAAATCCAGAGAATGCCAGACTTTGATGTCAAAGTTTGATGACAAAATGTGCCCAGGAAGAACCGCCGTGCAACCTTCCTGTTCAGATGAGCACAGCACAACAAGGTGAGTCCAAAGATACTCAATTCACGTCACAAATAGTATGGTTAGTGCAGTTAGTATGAGTATTCAAACACAGCTATTGTCTTACTTTTGATGACATCATCACTGTGGTCGGGTACCTTGCTGGAGAGGGAGGCGGAGGGTGAAGGAAGCGAGATGGTGGATGGTGGTTGGAAGAGCGCTATTGATAACGACGAACATCAAGACGAAGCAGCTGCTTTATAAGTGGGATGCACTGTTGAGCGTTACATCCCGAGGGGTTCGTGCTGATTGTACGGAGATTATGACAGCCGGTTAAATGGCTTCCCTTGAGAAGGCAGGAACAAGATATATGTCAGGAGAAGTGCAGTATTATCATACGGAGACGTCTACTTGGAATACGGAGGAGGAATGGACGGAAAAAGAGAGGCAGAGGAGGTCTAAGAGAGAGAGGGAGGAAGACGGTAAGCTTGAGTCGGTTAAAAATGGCGGAAAAAAGGGAGATGGTTTGTAAAAGAAGATTGGTAGAAAGTATAAGCAGGGTGAGCTGAAGACAGGAGGAGAAATGGAAGTGAATGAGGGCGAAGTATCGGTGTCAGGTGTGGTGAAGTTCTCGGAGCCCGAGGCTTGCACCGAGGGTCAGGATAAAGATGAGTCTGTGACAGTAGGAGTGACGTTTTTGGGAAAAGTGGACCCTTGCCTTTTGGCAGATCCATTTGTGGTTTCAGGGTGGGTGAAAACAGAGTGCTGGAATTGGTGAGGGTAACCAGAAGTGGTCTTGTGATAATTGTTTGTGTTTCTGCTGGTCAGAGGGAGAAAGCGCTCTGGGTTAAACGAATGGGGGCAAGAGATGTGAATTGTTTTGCGCTCAAGAAACGGGCGCCATTGAAAGGAGTGATAACTGGGGTAGCAGTAAATGTAAAAGTTGACCAACTGAAGGGGAAGATTCCCGGTGATGCTCGTTGTTTGGTGCGACACAAACAGGGTGGCGTGAGCGGGGAAACAGAAGAGTCATAGTCTGTTCTTGTTGTTGAGTCTTTTACTTTGAGTTTTGATGTTGAGTCTTTACCCAACAAAGTGATGTTAGGATATACATTACGTTGTTACAGGTGTCAAGCTTATGGGCATGTGGCAGCAGTGTGTAGGAGGGAGGTTCCTAGGTGTGAGAAGTGTGCAGAAGGGCATGAGACAAAGGAATGTGTAGCAGTGGGGAAAATAGTGGTATGTGTTAATTGTAGGGGTACCCATGGGGCTGGGGATCAGAAATGTCCTTTTGGAGAGAGGCAGGTTGACGTTTCCAGCGTTAGAGCAGTGCAGAAATTGTCATATGCTGAGACAGTGAAAGTAAAGGAAGATGGGTCAATGGGGAGGGATCCTGAGAGGAGTGGTATGAGTAGTAGATCTATACCAGTACAGTGGGATAGGCCAACAAGTGATATATGTTTCAGTAAGATTAGGATTTTTAGCATTTATAGTGATGGTTATCAACTGTACTGCATAAATTGCTGAAAATTGAGTTTGTGGTGGCAGCTGCAGAGGGGTATTTGGGTGTGCGAGACTTGTCATCAGAACAGTTACAGGGTGTGTTAAGTGGTGGAGTCCCATCCTTTCAGGTTGTTGGCCTGAGGTAGGACTAAATGTAAACAATGTATACGAAATGCTTCAGTCTGGTTTTAGACCCCATCATAGCACTGAGACTGCACTTGTGAATCTGGTAAATTACTTCTAATGGCGTCAGACCGAGGCTCTGCATCTGTTCTCGTGCTCCTAGACCTTAGTGCTGCTTTTGATACCATCGATTACCACATTCTTTTGTAGAGATTGGAAACCCAAATTGGTCTACACGGACAAGTTCTGGCCTGGTTTAGATCTTATCTGTCGGACAGATATCAGTTTGTCTCTGTGAATGGTTTGTCCTCTGACAAATCAACTGTAAATTTCGGTGTTCCTCAAGGTTCCGTTTTAGGACCACTATTGTTTTCACTATATATTTTACCTCTTGGGGATGTCATTCGAAAACATAATTTTAACTTTCACTGCTATGCGGATGACACACAGCTGTACATTTCAATGAAACATGGTGAAGCCCCAAAATTGCCCTCGCTAGAAGCCTGTGTTTCAGACATAAGGAAGTGGATGGCTGCAAACGTTCTACTTTTAAACTCGGACAAAACAGAGATGCTTGTTCTAGGTCCCAAGAAACAAAGAGATCTTCTGTTGAATCTGACAATTAATCTTGATGGTTGTACAGTCGTCTCAAATAAAACTGTGAAGGACCTCGGCGTCCCTCTGGACCCTGATCTCTCTTTTGACGAACATATCAAGACTGTTTCAAGGACAGCTTTTTTTCATCTGTGTAACATTGCAAAGATCAGAAATGTTCTGTCCAAAAATGATGCAGGAAAATTAATCCATGCTTTTGTTACATCTAGGTTAGACTACTGCAATGCTCTACTTTCCGGCTACCCGGATAAAGCACTAAATAAACTTCAGTTAGTGCTAAATATGGCTGCTAGAATCCTGACTAGAACCCAAAAATTAGATCATATTACTCCAGTGCTAGCCTCCCTACACTGGCTTCCGGTTAAGGCAAGGGCTGATTTCAAGGTTTTACTGCTAACCTACAAAGCATTACATGGGCTTGCTCCTACCTATCTTTCCGATTTGGTCCTGCCGTACATACCTACACGTACGCTACGGTCACAAGACGCAGGCCTCCTAATTGTCCCTAGAATTTCTAAGCAAACAGCTGGAGGTAGGGCTTTCTCCTATAGAGCTCAATTTTTATGGAATGGTCTGCCTACCCATGTGGGAGACGTAGACTCGGTCTCAACCTTTAAGTCTTTATTGAAGACTCATCTCTTCAGTAGGTCCTATGATTGAGTGTAGACTGGCCCAGGAGTGTGAAGATGAACGGAAAGGTACTGGAGCAACGAACCGCCCTTGCTGCCTCTGCCTAGCCGGTTCCCCTCTCTTCACTGGGATTCTCTGCCTCTAACCCGAGTCACTGGCTTACTGGTGCTCTTCCATGCCGTCCCTAGGAGGGGTGATTCACTTGAGTGGGTTGAGTCACTGACGTGGTCTTCCTGTCTGGGTTGGGCTTCCCATCTTTGTGGGCTATACTCGGCCTTGTCTCAGGATGGTAAGTTGGTGGTTGAAGATATCCCTCTAGTGGTGTGAGGGCTGTGCTTTGGCAAAGTGGGTGGGGTTATATCTGTTTGGCCCTGTCCGGGGGTATCATCGGATGGGACCACAGTGTCTCCTGACCCTGCCTGTCTCAGCCTCCAGTATTTATGCTGCAGTAGTTTATGTGTCGGGGGGCTAGGGTCAGTCTGTTATACCTGGACTATTTCTCCAGTGTCCTGCTGTCTCTCTAGAGATAGCAGGAGCGGTAGAGATACTCTCAATGATCGGCTATGAAAAGCCAACTGACATTTACTCCTGAGGTGCTGACCTGTTGCACCCTCGACACCCACTGTAATTATTAGTATTTGACCATGCTGGTCATTTATGAACATTTGAACATCTTGGCCATGTTCTGTTATAATCTCCACCCGGCACAGCCAGAAGAGGACTGGCCACCCCTCATAGCCTGGTTCCTCTCCAGGTTTATTCCTATTTTTTTGTTTTGACCTTTCTTGGGAGTTTTTCCTAGCCACCGTGCTTCTACACCTGCATTGCTTGCTGTTTGAGGTTTTAGGCTGGGTTTCTGTACAGCACTTTGAGATATCAGCTGATGTAAGAAAGGCTATATAAATACATTTGATTTGATTTAAATAGATTTAATTAGTGGAGTAGGGTGGTGTTATTTATTTTTTGTATTTTTATTTTGTGAGTGTAGTGTTAGATGGTAGGGTATTTTTTTTCAAGCAAAGTATAAGGGAGTTGTACTCCAGTCTAGTAGGTGGCTGTAGTCCAACATTTATTGGATGCCAAACGTTGTTAAACCTCATCAAAGAAGAAGAAGAAGGTGAGTCCAAAAATGTATTGTATGCTGCTGCATAAATGATGTATTATGCTAGGAAGATATGTATACTGTAGCTAAGAAAGTCATAAAAGTGTATGTTGTGTAGTAAGCTGTTAGTAGCCCATGTGCCTCACAATAATAATTTGGTCCCTTTTCCCCTCATAACTTAGCCTACTGTTCTGACTTGGTGGTGCACATGTAGCCTATAACCTGTTTTAGAGAAAAGTAATTGTTGAATATTGTAAGAGCTTTCATTGTCTGCTTATATGCCTCCTTTATTTATCCTACTGTTCTGACTTGGTGTACAGGGAGAACACTGTAAGAACGGCCCATGTTCTGAATTCTGTCGCTGTACATTTCAAAAGTGTTGAACAAATAGTTATATTGACTACGCCCATCCTAGCTCGCTCATTCATGTCTTAATCGAAATTACGGGTTGCCTAATATACGCCAGTCGTCCCCTTATGCCATAGTTTGTACATTTCAATTGTCAGTAGAACCCACATTTGTTTAAGCAAGTCAGCCATATCAGCTGTTTTTTTTAAAGGCAATAAATGAGGCTGAACGAACTGTTTCGCTGATAGCCAGGTGTAGCAGTGGTGAGGTTTTGGGACTGCTGTTGGGACTCTGCTGTTGGGACAGCTTTATGTAGGCCCTAACAGATTGTGGGCAATGAATGTATTGTTTAGTGCTGTGTTGTGCTTTGCTGGCACGCATCCCATTTTTTGGTTTTTATTTGCCCCACCAAGATGACCATGCTAAAATCACCACTGGGTATAATGCTGGGAGCCTCTTGTAGATTTGACAGCTCTAACACAGTTCCACCACCGACACATCAAAACATCAGCTATGAGGATGTCGGCTAAAGCCGGTCTGATTGAATCGACCCTTAAGCTGGGATTCCTTCAATCGCCATAGCAATGTTTATGCAGTCTTTATTTACAATATTCATAATGTGCCCACAAACTTCTAATTTTGAAAAGTGAAAGCATACCTGTGAGTGGGGTCGCCCTGGTTGCAGTTGTACTCTTTTATACAGTGCTCTAGACCAGTCTGTGAGTTAATTTGAACGTTGGGAAAAAAGCTACTGCGTAAATACTGCAATGCGGGTTTGATTGAATTGAGCCCTGAAAGGCGAGGAGAAATGCTGCATGTGTCAGGTCCGCATCTCGGGAAGTTCAGCTTTACAGCATGATTGAAATGTAAAGGCAAAGTTCAACACTGCGTGTATCAGGAATGACCTTTCAACTTCAATAGCGGAATCTGTAGCAATATGGATTAAGTTGAGCCCTTGCAAATCTTTTACATGCACTGAGCAGATTGTAAGGAGGTGTCAAATCTTAGACTTCGGTATTGGTCATAAGGCTATTGCAGATGATTCATTGATAGCAAACAACTAACATCTAATATAAAAGTCAATTCAAGATTTTATTGTCCCCAGTAGAGGAATTCATTGTTTACAAACTATAAAGAAACTACAAAAAAATACATGTGGGTYATTGTGTGTTAAGTCTGAGGTGTGTGAATCAATAATCAGCAGAGGGAGATGTGGCTCCAGTAACAATTTCAGCCCTCTAGTACTCCCGCCTAGCCCCAGCATCAAGCCCTCTCCGCCACCTCTCCTCCCCGGCTCTGCTTTGCTCTGTTTGGCCCAGCCAAGGAACAACTGGAGCGGTGCTAGCTTCCTGCTCCTGGTTCCCAGAGTTCCTGACTGCTCTCTGCACTGCGTTCCGCTGGCCCGTAGAATGCTGGGAATATCCGGAGAGGAAAAGGGAACTGACAGCATCGAGTGACCTTCCGTACAAGGGCACATCACCTGGTCGGACTGAGAGAGGTGCCAAATAAATACACCACTGGCCCAGCTAGGGGCTTTTTCACAGACAAGTCTCACACAACTGCTAGCACGTACACATGGCTCAGGAGACCCTTGCAGTTTAACTTTCACATCGAAATAGAATAGAATACACATTCACTCTCAGGCTAGAGACGATGATGCATTCACACAGACATGCTCAGTCAGTGCTTTAGCATAATCTCTCACTTTTGCAAGCAAACATGCTCTCAGTGTACGTGTGTGTACATACAGTGCTTTCAGAAAGTATTCACACCCCTTGACCTTTTGTTACAGCTTGAATTTAAAATGGATTCAATGTAGGTTTTGTGTCACTTGCCTACACACAATACCCTATAATGTCAAAGTGGAATTATGTTTGCATCGACTGAATGTGCAATAATAGTGTTTAACATGATTGTTTAATGGCGACCTCATCTATGTACCCCACCCCCACACATACAATTATCTGTAAGGTCCCTCAGTCGAGCAAACACAGATTCAACCACAAAGATCAATGCCTCGCAAAGAAGGGCAACTATTGGTAGATAAAAAAGGCATCCCGAGTGGCGCAGCATTCTAAAGCACTGCAGTGCTTGAGGCGTCACTACAGATCTGGGTTTGATCCCGGGCTGTGTCACAGCTGGCTGCGACCGGGCGACACACAATTGACCCGGGTTATCGGAGGGTTTGGCCGGCTGGGATGTCCTTGTTCCATCACGTTCTAGCAACTCCTGTGGCGGGCCGGGCGCATGCACGCTGACACGGTCGCCAGTTGTACAGTGTTTCCTCTGACACATTGGTGCGGCTGGCAGTGTGTCAACAAGCAGTGCAGCTTGGCAGGGTCGTGTTTTGGAGGACGCATGGCTCTCGACCTGCGATGGGAGAAGACTGTAACTACCAATTGGATATCACGAAATTGGGGAGAAAAAGGGGTAAACAAATCWAAATATTGAATATTATTTTGAGCATGGTGAAGATATTAATTACACTTTGGATGGTGTATGAATACACCCAGTSACTACAAAGATACAGACATCCTTCCTAACTCAGTTGCTGAGAGGAAGGAAACCGCTCAGGGATTTCACCATGAGGGCCAATGGTGATTTTAAAACACACAGTTTAATGGCTCTGATAGGAGAAAACTGAAGMTGGATCAACAACATTGTAGGGACTCCACAATACTAAGCTAAATGAAAAGAAGGAGTATCATGTTTGCAATTAGGCACTGAAGTAAAACTGCTAAAAATGTGGAAAAGAAATGTACTTTATGTYCTGAATACAAAGCACTCTGTTTGGGGCAACACATCACTGAGTACCACTCTTCACATTTTCAAGCATGGTGGAGGCTGCATCATGTTATGGKTATACTCGTCATTGGCAGCTAGAACGTTTTTAAGGATAAWAATAAACGGAATAGATCTTAGCACAGGCAAATTCCTAGAGGAMAACCTGCTTCAGTCTGCTTTCTAACAGACACKGGGAGACAAATTCACCTTTCAGCAGGAYAATAACCTAAWATACAAGGCCAAATATACACTTGAGTTGCTTACCAAGACAACGTTTAATGTTCCTGAGTGGCCTAGTTACAGTTTTGACTTAAATCGGCTTGAAAATCTATGGCAAGACTTGAAAATGGCTGTCTAGCGATGATCAACAACCAACTTTACAGAGCTTGAAGAATTGTAAAAATAACAATGTGCAAATATTGTACAATCCAGGTGGGCAAAGCGCTTGGAGATTACCCAGAAAGACTCACTGCTGTAATCACTGCCAAAGGTGATTCTAACATGTGTTGACTCAGGGGTGTGACTACAGTACTATTGTAAATGAGATACAGTAGTTCTGTATTTCATTTTCAATACATTTCAATAAACATTTCCAAAAACATGTTTTCACTTTGTCATTATGGGATATTGTGTGTAGATTGGTGAGAGAGAAAAACAAGTATTCCATTTTGAATTCAGGATGTAGCACAACAAAATGTGGAATAAGTCAAGGGGTATGAATACTTTCTGAAGGCACTGTACACGTACACACACACACACACACACAACACACACACACACACACACACACACACACACACACACACACACACACACACACACACACACACACAACACACACACACACACACACACACACACACACACACACACACACACACACACACAGAACAGAACACTTTCAGACTGACCAAATATGCCAAGATACACACTCACAGAGCACACGTACTAGACATACATGGTGAGCAAACATACTAGACATGCAGTTTCTGGACTGCCTTTTTCAAGATGAAGTACCTACCCATTTTATGTGTGAATATAAGTATATCAGGGATGGGCAACTGGCAGCTTGCGGGCCAAAGGAATGCGGCGCCCWTTTGAAGGCCCTTGGRTCAATGTTTTGGGGGAACTCRGTCGGGCTCTCAACYTACTGTTGYATGTTAGAATAGTAGAATACACAAGGTGCAATTGGTTGTGCATCAGCGTTCTTTATCTTGTTATGTCACTCACTGATAGTCACTCAATTAGCCCATGTCATCAAAACGTTTTGGTACGTTAGTCTATCAGCCAGCAGTGCAAGTATTCATGGATGCCAAGGGAATCCAGGATTCCCCCCAAAAAGTACCAATAAAAAAACATAAAATAATTTATCTTTCGTCTCTCTGTGTTTCATAAATTTCCTTCATTTCGCAAGAGTGTATCTCACAGGAGAATAAATCAGGGAGAGCGAAACAGCGCCCCTCTGTCTCTCTATGTGTAGKCCATCTATCTGATGCTGTCTGGTCCAAATGAGTGTGACGTTGTTGCTGTCTGTAGCATTGAAGGCAAGGGAAGCCAGTGAGTTAAAAAAAAATAAGTACATGAATGGAAATTAGGCTAGYGAGCAAGCATTTTAGCCAGGTAGCCTAGGACAACAAAAAATATAAGTGTGTACTGTATGACAGAGTGGTAAACCGTTTTGTCAACATGAAAGAGAGGAGGATGGCATTGGTGTTTCTCTACAAGTAGGGTGAGTCAAGATGTTTTTCTACAAGCACAAACGTGCACGCACACACACACACACATGAAAACACAGAAATCTGAACCATGGACAGCCACTTCATATAGCTTATGTTGATTGGACTGAATTGTTTTTGGTATTGTTTAGTTGTCACTGTATTAGACTAAGGATAGGTGATTTGATGATGTTGAAATGTTGAAGTTGAAACGGTGCTTGAATAGTGGAGGCAGCTCCAGTTGTCTTTGCGACTTGCGGGAACTCTCTGTGGTTCTAAATCAATAGTTGTTTAGKGGTCCAAAAATGTAGGAAACATTAACTTGCTTGACCATGCTGTCGGTCATGAAACTGTCTGTTACTGTACATGCAATATGCTTTGTGGACTTCACTGGACAGAGGTTGCTATCAGGTTTTGTGATAAAACAAAGGTGTGGTTGAATTTATTCTGCCACTGTGTCATCATATTGTCTCGGCCTTTAGGACTATATATCACGGTCGCAAGGCATATGAATTAGCAGGTTATAGAGCAAACAACGCCATTATCACAACACACAGGTTGTAATATGGCTTATTTTTATTTTGATGGGGGCGAGGACATCCCCAGTGATTTTACCCAAGCACTGCTACTGGAAGTGATCATGGTCGAATTACTGGCCGTGGGGCCCCCATTGATTTAGTTAGTAAGTCTCAATCAGATATATTAAAACCTGCAAACATTTCTCTCCGCCCTATAGAAAAACACACATGGGTACGCAGACCTGCGAGCAACTGTGGCCCCTCACGATGAGTTCAGATGTTGTTGTGGTCCACAACCCCAACAAAGTTGCCCATCSCTGAGGTACTGTATATGAAAACAATCACTCAATGCTGATGTATGCCTCTTTTACAACAATATTTCAGTATTAGCTATTGTAGTTGAAGGTTTCCGTAATTGGCGTTAAAGTTGGCTATTTCGTTGTAGTTGGCCCCCTTTCTTAACACTATTTCAGTGTAAAGTTTCAAATGAAAAGAGACTGTGAAGGAAGTAATGAAAGTGCACTATCCCTGTCTGCTATAGTAGCCTGTTTCTCATGAGAGACTGGCACACAAAGTGGCACAGGCAGACATTAACTGACGGATATACCCACAGTATTTGCTCTCTGGCAGAAAAAAAGAGTTCCCATGGAAATTCTCAAGATGTTTTCGAACAGCTTGAGCAAGTGGGACCCGACAGAAAGCAAATACACACGAAACTGTGAGACTGCGACATTTTGGGCAGAAAGTGCCCCTCTTATCACCCTTGTGGTTGCTTTCTCACGGTAGCTTGATAAAGAGTCTGTGTCTGTCTGAGCTGAGGAATGGTACGGCAGTGTAATGGTGGGCAAATATCTGTGGAAGGAGAGAGGAGAGGATCCAGACCAGTAGACTGGATCAAAAGACTGGGCTATCTGCTGCTTGCCAGCTTGGTCTTCCTGCCTACACACACAAGGGATCCCTTGAGTTCTCCTCCAAGGCACTGAGGGACACACACTCGTGCACGAGAACAGTAGCACAGTTAGCGGGAGTGATGAGCTCCTCAGCAGACTCGCACAACTCAATCGCTGGTCCAAAAGGTAATAACTTTCCGGGACTAACCACAAACATGACCAAGCCTGACCTGCTGAAGAGTGACAGACTCCATCCTGGCTGGAGGGGTGCTCTCATTTTATCTATCAACGTAGACAGGGCTCTAATTAATCTAGTTCCACAATGAGATAGGGTGCAGGCCAGGCAGCAGGCTGTTAGCCAGCCTGCCAGCTTAGTGGAGTCTGTCCCTAGCACAGTCAGTTTAGTCAGCTCAGTTTTCCCCATTGAGATGTGCCTGTGCCTTAATGTAGGTCAGGCAAAACTAAACATGGCGGTGTTCGCCTTAGCAATCTCACTGGGATAAAGACCTCCTCCATTACTGTAATGAATTAAAGAGATTGTGATAATACTTTACATCTCAAAATGGCACAACTTAATATTAGATAAAACACTTCCAAGGCAGTCATAGTCAATGAACTAATCACTGATCATAAWCTTGATGTGATTGGCCTGACTGGAACCTGGTTTAAGCCTGATGAATTTACTGCGTTAAATGAGGCCTCTCCTCCTGGTTACACTAGTGTCCATATCCCCCGCGTATCGCGCAAAGGCGGAGGTGTTGCTAACATTACTTTTTATAGCTACTGTTTACAGACCTCCTGGACCTCGTAGTCATGGCAGATTATATTCACATGTTTGGTGACTTCAATATTCACATTAAGAAGCCCACAGACCCACTCCAAAAGGCTTTCAGTACCATCATTGGCACTCCACCAAATTGGAAGTCTTCTGACTAGCTTGGAAAGACAGTACTGTGCAATATGGGAAGTCCCTTACTTCTGCTCGATCAGCCTACTTTTCCAAGCTGATTGAGGAGAATCAAAACTATCCAACATTTCTGTCGCAAAGCTAACTTAAAAGTAGCATCCCCCAAGTGAAGATTGCCTTCACTTCAGCGGTGATGAATTCATGAACTTCTTCGACGAAAAGACCACGATCATTAGAAAACAAATTACGGACTCCTCTTTGAATATGCATATTTTCCCAAAACTCAGTTGTCTGCACAGAACTGCAGGACCTCGGATCAATGGAGACACTCAAGTTTTTTAATCCTGTAGCTCTCGACACATTCACTAAAATGGTCATGGCCTCTAAACCTTCCAGCTGTCTACTGGACCCTATTCCAACTAAACTAATGAAAGAGCTAATTCCTGTGCTTGGCACTCCGATGTTAAACATAATAAATGGATCCCTATCCTCTGGATGTGTACCAAACTCACTAAAAGTGGCAGTAATAAAGTCTCGCCTGAAAAATCCAAACCTTGATCCGGAAAGCTCAAGGCACTATCGGCCTATATCGAATCTCCCATTCCTCTCAAAATGTTTTGGAAAAGCCATTGCTCACCAACTCACTGCCTTCTTGAAGAGAAATAATGCATAAGAAACACTTCAGTCTGGGTTTAGACACTATCATAGCACTGAGACCGCATTTGTGAAGGTGGTAAATGACCTTTTAATGGCTTCAGACCAAGGCTCTGTGCTCGTAGACCTTAGTTCCACTTTCAACACCATCAATCACCATATTCTTTAGATTGGAAACCCTAATTGGTCTACGAGGACAAATTCTTGCCTGGTTTAACTCTTATCCGTCGGAAAGATATCAGTTCATCTTTGTGGATGGTTGGTCCTCTAACAAATCAATGGTAAGTTTCAGTGTTCCTCAAGGTTCCGTTCTAGGACCACTATTGTTTTGACTATATTGTACAGTCGTCTCTGGATCCTGATCTCTCTTTTGACAAACATATTTCAAGAGCAGCTTCTTCGTAGCATTGCAAAAATCTGAAACATTTGTCCAAAAATGATGCAGAAAAGCTCATCCATGCTTTTGTCACTTCGAGATTACAATACTTATCTCCGGCTACCCGAATAAGGCACTAAATAAACTTCAGTTAGTTCAAAATGCGGCAGCTAGAATCTTGACTAGAACCAAAACATTTGAACGTTTTATTCCAGCGCTAGTCTGGCTTCCTGTTTATTCTCGGGCTGATTTCAACGTTTTACTGTTAACCTAAAAGCATTACATGGACTTGTTCCTACTTATTTCTCCAATTTGGTTCTGCCATACCTACACGTACATACCTGCTGTACATACCTATGCTTCATTTCTACTCTTATTTGTATTTTYTATTTTGAATTTAATATAATATCTTTAGTTTTTCTTGTCTATAACTGTTCTGTACTTTGTCATGTATTTGTATGTTTTACAGTGCATTTGGACTATTCAGACCCCTTGCTTTTCCACATTTTGTTACGTTACAGCCTTGTTCTAAAAATGCTGAAATATTTTTTTGCCTCATCAATCTATACACAATACCYCATAATGACAAAGCGAAAACAGTTTTTTAGAAAATGTTGCACATTTATTAAAAATAAATAAATAAAATACCTTATTTACATAAGTATTCAGACCATTTGCAATGAGACTTGAAATTGAGCTCAGGTGCATCCTGTTTCCATTGATCATCCTTGAGATGTTTCTACAACTTGATTGGAGTCCACCTGTGGTAAATTCCATTGATTGGACATGATTTGGAAAGGCACACACCTGTCTATATAAGGTCCCACAGTTGATAGTGCATGTCAGAGCAAACACCAAGCCATGAGGTCGAAGAAATTGTCCATAGAGCTCCGAGACAGGATTGTGTCGAGGCACAGATCTGGGGAAGGGTACCAAAACATTTCTGCAGCATTGAAGGTCCCCAAGAACCCAGTGGCCTCCATCATTCTTAAATGGAAGAAGTTTGGAACCACCAAGACTCTTCCTAGAGCTGGCTGCTTGGCCAAACTGAGCAATCGGGAGAGAAGGGACTTGGTCAGTGAGGTGACCAAGAACCCAGAGCTCTAGAGTTCCTTTGTTGAGATGGGAGAACCTTCCAGAAGGACAACCATCTCTGCAGCACTCCACCAATCAAGCCTTTATGGTAGAGTGGCCAGATGGAAGTCACTCCTCAGTAAAAGGCACATGATAGCCCAATTGGAGTTTGTCAAAAGGCACCTAAAGACTCTCAGACCATAAGAAACAAGATTCTCTGGCCTGATGAAGCCAAGATTGAACTCTTTGGCCTGAATGCCAAGTGTCATGTCTGGAGTAAACCTGGCACCATTACTACGGTGAAGCATGATGGTGGCAGCATCATGCTGTGGGGATGTTTTTCAGCTGCAGGGACTGGGAGACTAGTCAAGATCAAGGGAAAGATGAACGGAGCAAAATACAGAGAGATCCTTGATGAAAACCTGCTCCAGTGTGCTCAGGACCTCGGACTGGAGCGAAGGTTCACCTTCCAACAGGACAACGACTCTAAACACACAGCCAAGACAACGCAGGAGTGGCTTCGGGACAAGTCTCTGAATGTCCTTGAGTGGCCCAGCCAGAGCCCGGACTTGAACCCAATCTAACATTTCTGGAGAGACCTGAAAATAGCTGTGCAGTGACTCTCCCCATCCAATCTGACAGAGCTTGAGGGGATCTGCAGAGAGGAATGGGGTATTGTGTGTAGATTGATGAGGGAAAAAACTATTTAATACATTTTACAATAAGGTTGTAACGTAACAAAATGTGGAAAAAGTCAAGGGGTCTGAATCTTTTCCCGAATGCACTGTCTGTGGACCCCAGGAAGAGTAGCTGCTACATGTGCAGTAGCTAATGGGGATCCTAATAAACTAAACTAAACAAACAGCTGGAGGCAGGGCTTTCTCCTATAGAGCTCCATTTTTATGAAATGGTCTGCCTATCCATGTGAGAGACGCAGAATCGTTCTCAACCTCTTCAGTAGATCCTATGATTGAGTGTAGTCTGGCCCAGGGTTGTGAAGGTGAACGGCAAGGCACTGGAGAGACAAACTCCCCTTGCTGTCTCTGTCTGGCCAGCTCCCCTCTCTCCACTGGGATTCTATTACGGGGGCTGAGTCACTGGCCTGCTCACACTGGGAGTGTGCATCACGTCATGCCAGTCTTTTCCCTCTATACTCAACTTGAGTGGGTTGAGTCACTGAAGTGATCTTCCTGTCCAGTTTTGCGCCCCCTCGGGCTTGTGCGGTGGGAGACACCTTCGTGGGCTATACTCAGCCTTGTCTCAGGGTAGTAAGTTGGTGGTCTGTTGATATCCGTTTGGTGGTGTGGGGGCTGTGCTTTGGCAAAGGGGGTGGGGTTATATCCTGCCTGGTTGGCCCTGTCCGGGGGTAACTTTTGACAGGGCCACATTGTCCCCTGACTCCCCTTGTCTCAGTCCCCAGTACCTATGATGCAATAGTCTATGTGCCGAGGGGCTTTGGTCAGTCTGTCCTATCTAGTGTAATTCTCCTGTCTTACCTGGTGTCCTGTGTGATCTTAGGTATGCTTCATCTAATTCTCTCCTCTCTCTCTCGCTCTCTCGCTCTTTCTCTCTCTCGCTCTCTCTCTGTCTCTCCTCCCACCTGGTCGTCCAGTTTCTGGTTTTCTGCCTGCGGCTATGGAACCTCGACCAGTTCACCGGACGTGCTACCTTGTCCCAGACCTGCTGATTCGACCGCTGATTCGACCACTGCTCCCCCCCCCCCCCCCCCCCCCCTCCCTTTCTCTCTCTCACCTGCTGTCTCGACCTCTGAATGCTCGGCTATGAAAAGCCAACTGACATTTACTCCTGAGCAGCTGACCTGTTGCACCCTCTACAACCACTGTGACTATTATTTGACCCTGCTGGTCATCTATCAACGTTTGAACATCTTGAAGAATGATCTGGCCTAAACGGCCATGTACTCTTATCATCTCCACCCGGCACATCCAGAAGAGGACTGGCCACCCCTTGGAACCTGGTTCCACTAGGTTTCTTCCTAGGTTCCTGCCTTTCTAGGGAGTTTCCTAGGTACTGTGCTTCTACATCTGCATTGCTTGCTCTTTGGGGTTTTAGGCTGGGTAGCTGTATAATTTGTTTCCTGCATTTGTTTTTTACTAAACAGTATCCTACACTCTAAATAGTATTTTGAATGATAAGTAGGCTGTGCGGTAGTTTTAGTAAGGGAGTGAACAGGTTACATGGAGAAAATCAGATCTCTAAAATGTAAATGGATGGCCCTTACTTCAGCAAAATATGTTTTACCAAAACCCTCCCTTGACTCTTAAAAAAATGAACAAGTAACCCTCTCCTATACACAAAATAATAATTAAAACATAAAGTGGATAACAGAGAACATGTCTACTGTTTACCCTCTCTTCTTGGACAGACCAGAGACTTAGATATGCAGTTTTATAAACTGTACTTCGTCCTTTAAGCATTATATGGCAATGCAGGAGTTTTGATAGAGCACAGGGCTGCGGGCCAGAAGGTTGTGGGTTCGCAGACCACCGTGGACAAGAGTAGGGGTGGAAAGATCTCCTTTACAGTCATAGCATTGCATGAATCAATCATCGCATTTCATGCAATTCTATGTCATTTTACATATTAGATTCATCTTTTGTAATACCACACAAATGACCCGGAGTTACAGGGTAAGAACGGACAGAGATAGATCTATGTGTCATATTTCTCCAATGCCAAACCAGTGTATTGTTTGAAACAAAACTGTCCCTGTTTGCAAATAATTACATCTGAGACGTCATCAGGAATCTGAGCATGGTACTTTCAAAAGTTAGGCCTACCTTTCCACCCCATCCTCCTGGTTRCTCTTCTTCTGTGGTTTAACCCAAGGAGAGAAGGTCACACGTGTTTCCCTAAAAGCTGTCTGGGTTTCGACATCTATTGTTCAGRAAGTGAATAACTTCATCAGTTGACAGTGACAGAATTAGATTACATCCCAAGCAGTCCATTTTTTGTTTCCTCGGCCATAGAAAGTTGTAGTTCAGCCTCTGACTGTCAAAGACATGAAAAAAATCATACCCCCACCGGAGTAAAGTCTTCCCCGGGTATTTTACAGGTTGTTTCTAGCATAAAGCATCTCGGACTAAAGCGCTGTTGTAGATCACTTTATATAATCGGATCGGTTTTATTTTCTTCAAAATCTTAAGTTAACAGGGGATAGGCCTGTGCATTTTGCCATTTCCTTTAATAAAAGGGAGGCCTATGGCAGTGGTTACCAACCGGGTCGATCGCGCTCGATTGGTCGATCTTCGAGGAATTCCTGGTCGATCACCAAACATTTCTATAGAAAAGCCAACGATAAAGGTTGTGATAAAAGGCTTACGCTCCTTTTTTTAAATGCATGTTGCGCTGTTGGCGGTAGGTGCACTTGATTCAGATGCCCGGTGCACTTGATTCAGATGCCCGGTGCACTTGATTCAGATGCCCGGCGCACGCCGGTTAAGCAAAGTGTTCCCATTTTGAACCATTTCATTTTGAACCATTTAAACTCTGCCTACCCGGCAGACCTGTGGCTAAATCGAGTGTGGCTTACTGCACTGGCCAACTGGATGGCTCAAATCACTTTGCCTACAGAGCTTCCGTGACCCCAGCCACAGTAAAGTTTGACACTAGCCTACATACAATTTAATMACTTTTAAAACCATGACCACAGAGAGATTGTCGAAGAATACAGCAAAGAGTGAGTTCATGTTAAATTCATTTATTTAGCACTGTCGACACGGTTTTTATTCRACACTATTTATTACGAAACAGAAAACGAGCTTCTCCCTACTTCCACTCTCGCTGCAGCTGCAATGGGTGAGTAGCAAGGCCAGTGTGTCGATRGCCCTGCGTTTTCATTCATATTATTAGCTCGTCGTGTCTATTTTAATATCGAGGAAAATGTTACTTCCTCTGGTCATAGGAACAACATTCATTTATGCATGAGGCAGATGCAGTACGACTCGAGTTTTGCCGTCAGATGGAAGACTGTGACCACTCTCTCTGGTCAGTCTCACCGGAGGAAAGGAAAGAGAGAGCAGGGACCGTGAGAGGTGGACCCTCTGCTGGTCTCTCCCTCTGCTGAGATGAATGCCGTGGTTAAAACGACTGGGAACGCGGAAATCTCAGACTTCTCAATTCAGTGCGTTCAAGACAACTGGGGRAAAAAACGTCTGGGRAAAATTGTTTTAAATAGTCATCCAACTCGGATTTCCAAGCTGTTCTCAGGTGTCTTGGAAGCAGCATGACCGTCAGATGCAAGTACCATCAGTTCAGTCAAATAAAATGTATGCTCAGCTGTGCCTCGAAAGTGCTATGCCAACTGCCGACTTTGCGCTGCGCTTTTCCCGAGCATACACTTCGTAGCCTATAGCCTATAGGCTATGGATCATTTGATTGAGACCACACGGATAAGCCTATAGGTTATGGATCATTTGATTGAGACCACACGGATAAGCCTATAGGCACACTTGATATTGCAGGCCCAGCAGAGAATCAGAGATGAGGGGTGGCATCGGGCACACATCGATATACTAGCCTAATAAGCAACTAATTCTAAAAACACTGAGAAATATTGACATTTCATCAATTACAAATTACATGACCCTCCCCTGGACTAGATTTAAATAAGACTAAACCCTCCGCTGGACAGATTTAAAAAGACTAAACCCTCCCTGGACTAGATTTAAATAATACTAAACCTCCCTGGATCTAGATTTAAATAATACTAAAACCCTCCCTGGACTAGATTTAAATAAGACTAAACCCTCCCCTGGATAGATTAAAATAAGACTAACCCCGCTGACTAGATTTAAATAAGACTAAACCCTCCGCTGGACTAGATTTAAATAAGACTAAACCCTCTCCTGAACTAGATTTAAATAAGACTAAAACCCTCCCCTGGACTAGATTTAAATAAGACTAAACCCTCCCTGGCTAGATTTAAATAAGACTAAACCCTCCCCTGGACTGGATTTAATAATACTAACCCTCCCGCTGGACTAGATTTTAATAAGACTAACCCTCCCCTGGACTAGATTTAAATAAGACTAAACCCTCCGCTTGACTAGATTTAATAAAGACTAAACCCTCCCCTGGACTGGATTTAAATAATACTAAACCTACCCGCTGGACTAGATTTAAATAAGACTAAACCCTCCCTGGACTGGATTTAAATAATACTAAACCCTCCCCTGGACTAGATTTATAATACTAAACCCTCCGCTGGGACTAGATTTAAATAAGGACTAAACCCTTCCCCTGGACTGATTTAAATATATCTAAACCCTCCCCTGGACTAGATTTAATAATACTAAACCTCCCTGGACTAGATTTAAATAAGACTAAACCCTCCGTGGACTAGATTTAAATAAGACTAAACCCTCCCTGACTAGATTTAAATAATCTAAACCCTCCGCTGGATCTAGATTTAAAATAAGACTAAACCCTCCCCTGGACTAGATTTAATAATACTAAACCCTCCGCTGGACTAGATTTAAATAATTACTAACCTCCCCTGGACTAGATTTTAAATAAGACTAAACCTCCCCTGGACTAGATTTAAATAAGACTAACCCTCCGCTGGACTAGATTTAAATAATACTAACCCCTCCCCTGGACTAGATTTAAATAATACTAACCCTCCCCTGGACTGGATTTAAATAATACTAAACCCCCCTGGACTAGATTTAAATAAGACTAAACCCTCCCCTGGACTGGATTTAAATAATACTAAACCCTCCCCTGGACTAGATTTAAATAATGACTAAACCCTCCGCTGACTAGATTTAAATAATACTAACCCTCCCTGGACTGGATTTAAATATACTAACCTCCCTGGATGATTAAATACTAAACCCTCCCTGGACTAGATTTAAATAATATAAACCCTCCCTGACTAGATTTAAATAATACTAAACCCTCCCTGACTAGATTAAATAATACTAAACCCTCGCCTGGACTAGATTTTAAATAATACTAAACCCTCCGCTGACTAGATTAAATAATACTAAACCCTCCCTGGACTAGATTTAAATAATACTAAACCCTCCGCTGGACTAGATTTAAATAAGACTAAACCCTCCCCTGGACTAGATTTAAATAAGACTAAACCTACTCCCGGACTAGATTTAAATAATACTAAACCCTCTGCCGCTGACGGAAATTGAAAAAGCACGACCCTCCCTTATTTTCCTCCAGGTACCCATTCTGTACATTTCGATCCATCCAAGACAGATTTCAGACACAGCAAGTGACCACTGGGAGTGCCTGTGCGCATGTGTTGCAGAGAAAGAGGGACTGGGGATCGGTGCATGGGGCATAAGGAGGAAGAGCAGGAGGAGCAGGAGGAGCAGGAGGAGCAGGAGGAGCAGGAGAAGAAGGAGGTGTGTGTGTGTGTGTGAACACTATGACACTGGTAGGTTTGTTGTGTAAGGACAACACAATGGTCTGCCCAGTCCCAGCAGAAACCCCCATCCCTCACGTTTCGTCGAAACTATCCCTGGTGTGGGGACTCAACTAAATGGCAAATCATTTAGCTTGTGCTGGTTTTGTGTCCTATTGTAGTCTATATAGACCGATTGCCCCATTGCGGGTGTTTTGTGTTTCTTGTTGTGTTTGATATGGTGGTGTTGAGGAAACCTGATGGGTCTGATGATTTAACTGTCCCCTAACATTCACACACATGCACACATACACAACAACAAGTACGTACACACCACACACACACAACACACACACACACACAACAAACACACACACACACACACACACACACACACACACACACACACACACACACACACACACACACACACACACACACACACACACACACACACACACACACACACGATAACAGAAGAAAGAGGCGCAAGGCTGCCTGGGAGGCACTGAATATTGTTTGAGAAAAAACGGCGAGTGCCACTACTGCACTTCAATGTGAAATGCAATTTTGCCTAGGTTTTTCAGAGGAAAACAGAGACGGAGTTTAGAGACGAGAGTTTAGACTCAAGAGACGTTTTATTGTCTCAGTGGTTTCTGTAAAACGTTCTGAAATAACAAGGCACCCGATTTGCGAATGTTGTGTCTTTTACTGTATGTCTATGGTTAGAGGATCACAAATAAAAACAGTCACAGAAAACGACTGCGGAATATAACGGTTGATATTATCAGATTCATTTTCGAGGAAAAGATAGTTTAACCAGATATGCAGAATTATTAAGGCAACAGAGGGATGGAGGGAGATGAGTCGAGATGGGGGGACTGCATCTCTGTTCTAACCCCCTAGCACTCCTGCCCCCTTTACCCCCTCTATCCTCTCTTGCTCTTCATTCTTCTCCCCTTCTCCACACCTCCCCACTTCTCTCATTCAGCGTCTCTGTCCCCCCTCTCCCGCTCTCTCTCTCCCACTCCATTTTCCTTCAGGCCTCCCCTCCCGGCCTCACCCTGAGTCCCAGCAGTGTTGGAGAGAGGGCCCGGGGATGGGACAGGGGTACTGAGGGGGATGACAATGGGGAGAATGGGAGATTGCGGTAAGGGGGCATGGGAATAGGGCCATTCAGTGTGCCCAGCCAAACAGAAAAGCATCTCCCCTCTCACTTCAAACCCTGAGTTTCACTCTGTACAACTAGCTCTTTATTCTCCGTAATTACTCTCAACACACATACAGCCATGCACGCGCAAACTTCTCTCTCTCTCTTCACACACACACACACACACACACACACACACACACACACACACACACATCACGACACACGACAGCGCACCGCAACACGCACACACGCACACATAAAGAAGTGCAAGCACGGCGAGACACAAATACAAACACAATGTAGCCTGGTAGTATATGCTACATATGTATCATGCAATATACAGTATACTGAAGTAAAAACATAACGAATCTTCCTACGTGCAGTTTAATACTCAGTGTTTATGACATAGTCATAGACTACACAGTATCGTCCACATCATGAGTGTTGGAGCCATCCATTTAAACTCTCCTTGTTAGCTATATATGTACACGAAATATATACTGAGGTACAAATATGAATGTATCTATCCACATGTAGTTTAACTACACCCATCCAGTGTTTATTGCATAGTGCTACACTACACAGTACACAGTAAGCATCATCCACATTATTCATGAGTGTTGTTGCGGTCCAGTTAAATGCTACTGAGCTCGTTAACCTACATTAAGACCATGCTTATAGGCTGTCATGTCTAGGGCTGTTGTGTTGGGATGGGGGCTAGCTGATCATTGTGTATTAAGTACATAGAAAGAATCATTGTTTCACATGCTTAATATTTGGTGTGGTTGGCAGCATGTGTCACGCAGCGCGGGAGAGAGGAGCATAGATTTCGGGGTATATATCAACAAACAGTAAATACAAGGGTGCAGAACAATGGCATACTTTTATGATCTTTCAGAAACTTTGACACAACAAATAAATATTTCCAGCAATATCATTACAGGATCCTTGCATCTATTTAAATGCTGCCATTCAGTCTTAATTTTGTGGAGTTTTTAATACATTACAGGCTACCTAATCCTGGAACCCAGCACCAAGTGTTGGAACACAGTTTGACACGTGAGACGAGCTCTTGAAGAAACTCCAAACTATGTCAATGTTGTGTCGTTACCGAGCTGAGTGTGCTTGGGATCAGCAGACCTCCCCATCACACATACACACATCCAGGGTGTCCAGCTGGGCCCGGTCAGGAGACAGAGATCCCCACAGACCCCAGAACATGTGGGGGAGAGGGGGGGTTTGACCCTGCCCTGCGAGGGAGCTCCATACCATCAGGCTCTCGCCAAACCCCTCCAGCCCATCCAGGGGTGGACTGGGACAAGAATTCGGCCCTGGCAGTTTATCCACATTGCGTGCACCCCTACCTCCCAGGCGGGCCACCAGCCATACACACACACACACCCCATCCCCACACATACACCCTTCACCATGACCCTACACACCCTACTTAGACACAGGAGTAGTGCTGACACATAACATTGGCAGTACAGTGCGTTGTTTCTCAACCATTTCTTTACCAGCGACTGGCGAGACATGGTCCTCCTCTTTTTCTAACTAGCTCATTTTTAAAACAAATACAATATGTACAAATACCACTGGAGTACAACTCACCACCATAACTGTGCCTCTGCTCTAGCCATTTGGTCTGTCTGTCTGCTTAAGCCTTATACATACAGTATAAACGCCAAGCTCTTAGGCTAGATTGCAAATATAYTTATTTTACACATATAATTATTTATTCCAAATAGGACAATCAAAAATGTACATAAATACAATTATGATTACTTTTTTTCGCACATGCACCCCCGCCCAAGCCCTCCCAACCCAAAGAGACAAAAACATAATGACCAAACATTCACAGGCAAATTAAATCAATTAAGTCCTCTTATTTCCAATAATAAAAATACATAAAAGTATAATATGCGGCCACAGATAACGCAGATTACGCTTCGACTATAGCCAATATTCACCTAATAAATAGGGAATATACCGGCGTACAATTCCAATGCTTCTGCAATATCACCGGTTTGCAAGAACTCACAAAACAGACCCCAAATATCATGAAACTCTGGAGCTTTCTTTTTCACCATATCAGTTCATTTTTAAAGAGCCAGGCTTGACGTTTAATTATTTGAACCAATGACCAAGTGAGAGAGAACTGACATACTTCCAGTGGAGAGCAGTTGAAAGTCTAGCTTGTGATAGACAGAGGTCAACCATTTTCTTCTCTCTCCGATGTAAAGAGATATTCCCTGGGTAAAGGTTTAGGAGGCATAGTTTAGGGATTAATGGTAGAGGTAATCTCAGAGTTATAGTGCATGACTGAGCTCCAAAACGTTTGTATCTCAGCACATTGCCACAGGCAATGATACAAGGCGCCTAAATGCATGTTACATTTAACACACAGGTCTGAGGTATTAGGGTCAAATGTGTGAAGCAWAAACAGGGGTGATATATGTTCTCATTATCCAGTTGTATTACAACAATCTCAGGCAGGTGTTTATTGTCTGTATTTGAGCTCTAGAGCATATCATACCCCAGTCCTTTGCTGAAATATCTTATATCCACTGAAGTCTCTTACTATCAGAGTTGTCTTGATGAGTAGCGACCGTTTCCCCATATAATGACGTCATGTGACCTCTCCCATAACACATATTAACAGAGAGTGTTTCTAAATTGGTCAAATGACGGTGTAGGCCATTTTGTTTTTGACTGGAAAACATAAAGCTTCTCAATTGTAAGTATTTGCTTTTGTGGTAAGTTAAATCTTCCATTTAGTTCTTCCGACATGAGCCCTTTTTCATTGTATAAATGCATTACTTTAACAATACCCTTTCTTGCCCATTCTTTAAAGCCCAAGTCATTTTTACCGGGTGTGAAATTTTCATTGCCCCAAATTGGTGTAAAACTGGATAATAAAGGGGATTCGCCCAAATATTGCTGTACTTCGTGCCATATAGTTYGAGTGTTTTTAACAAAGGGATTAGTAGTGTTATTCTTTAGCTTCTTCAAGGGAGTAAAGTACAAATATCGATCCAAAGTTTGTGGACAGCATTTCAGTCTGCACTCAGGGTAAGTATGGTTTCTTGGAGAACCAAAACATTGCAGCCCTAAGTTGTGTAGACCAATAGTACCACGGTAGGTTTGGAAGTTGCAACCCCCCCCCCCTCTCTGTCATAGTCTAAATAAAAAAGAGAACGTGTAAGCCTTGGTTTTCTGTTGCTCCAGGTAAAATTTGATGGAATTTGGCGGAAATAAAGGTGGTGGAGCAAGAGGAATTGATTGAAATGCAGAAAGAAATTTGGGCAGAATATTGATCTTAATGATATTTATTCTACCAATAATAGATCTAGGCAATGATGTCCAACTGTTGATGTGTCACGCCCTGGCCATAGAGAGGCTTTTATTCTCTATTTTGGTTAGGCCAGGGTGTGACTAGGGTGGGCATTCTAGGTTCTTTATTTCTATGTTTTCTATTCCTTTGTGTTTGGCCGGGTGTGGTTCTCAATCAGAGGCAGCTGTCTATCGTTGTCTCTGATTGAGAACCATACTTAGGTAGCCCTTTTTTCCACCTGTGTTTGTGGGAAGTTGACTTTGTTTAGGGCACATAGCCTTTAGCTTCACGGTTTGTTTTTGCAGTGTTTATTGTTTTGTTCAGCGTCATTTTTAGTAATAAAAGAAAATGGACGCCCACCACGCTGCACCTTGGTCCAGTTCTTTTCACRGCCCGTGACATGATGGATTCTGTTACACTCGTTACCATGGGTTCATTATTTGTTGAACTCATGGAGCAAATGTCTGGTGTGATTTTAATACCAAGATATGTGAAACCTTGTTCTGTATTCACAAATGGATGCTGTACACCTGGATTCAGTCTCTCTTGCTTGTCGAGGGAAAGGATAGAAGATCTGGTTTTATTAACTTTAAACCCAGAAAACTGACCAAAGTTGTTAATTAAATTGGAGAGGGAAGCTAGATTGCAAATTAGCGCCTGTCATATGTGTTCCCCTGAACCAACACATACCCTAAGTGTTAATTATTATTACAGGGCTCCAGACTAACTCTTTACCCTTGTGTCACTGGTGCCACTACCTTGTACAGTTGGTGGCACCAGCCCATGACTTTGTCGGGCCCAAATCATGAATAATCATATTTTAAAGTAATTCATAGTGCTTTATTAATAAATACTGTAGAATAAATAGACTACAGAGTTATTCAAGGAATAAGTTGTTTCATCGAACACGTCCAAGCAGGAATGCAGGATTCAAGCTATTTTGATGTGCAAACTAATCCACCGATTGCCATGAATTTTGAGTTGACCCATGAGACCTACAGGCGTACAGTATGCCCTTGCAATGGCTGGAGTGCATTTCGCGCACGCATTGCTCCACATCTCAAAGCCATATCAACAATCTCAGTCGTAAAATAGTTGCTATTGAGCTGCATATTATAGCTACAGAAAGCTGACTTCGAGAAGGACACGGGGATGAAACTTTCAAAGCTGTGTTTTTTTTGGCGCTATTGCATTTTGTAATGCTATGCGGTCAGAATGATTTTTTCTCTTGAGCGC
>NC_036842.1:3466631-3496275 GCF_002910315.2 Salvelinus sp. IW2-2015 | reverse complement strand
GGGGGGGGGGGGAGAGTGGCTCGCTCACGACAACAGTAGGCCCCAGTGAGAGCACAGGCACAGAGGCAGGGCAGACACTTTCATTACAGGAATCATGAGGATAATGCACTTCACTGTTTGACCAAATCATGGTTTTAGCCGCCCCTCCAAAAAAGTTTGTTTTGAGTGAGATGACAATGCAGAATGTGCTCGTTCTACGTTTACAGGCACCCTTTCATTTTTGGCCTGTCTAACTGATGACAGAGCCTCCCCCAGCCTGCTGCTGTATCCCCTTCATGGGCTCCTTAGGGAAGGAGGCCCGGAGGAGGTTGGGTTGGGGGATAGGGGTATGGAGGGAGGGATAGAGGGAGGAAGGAGGGGAGTGGTGTCTGATCAAATGGCCCTGCTGCAGCCTGTTGCATGGATGTGGCCCAGACCAGACGCTCTGTTCTGTGCACGAAGGAGACCCACAAACTCATAAGCGTGCGCGGGCACTCACACACTCGCACACATGCAAACACACACACACACACACACTAATGAGCACACACGGGCACGCACGCACACTACACACACCCCTTCCCCAACCCCAAAAGGGGCTGTGTAGGAATGAGCCAAACAGTGGCAGAGAGAGGAGACGCAACACAAAGGGCGGGACAAAAGATGCAGCAGGCAGCAGGAGAGTACCGCGATGTGACGTGGGGGGAGATGGGGGAGAGGGCCAGTGGGTCAGGGGGGAAAGGGAGGGAGGTTTGATGCTCCATATGGGCGCTCCCCTCGCCTTCCTCGCCCTCTCTGTGCAAACAGGCAGATGTCACATGGGCCGGCCCCGCCCCTGTGGGCCAGCGGGTCACGACACACACAGAGGCATGGTGGGGTAAATAACAGAGCAGGAGGAAACAGGAGAGAGAGGCTGGGGCCCAGCCCAGCTGCCTGCCTGCCAGAACAGCAACACCACAATACACACACACATGGTTATAGTCATACACACACAAATGCTAATTTAAATACACACACACATACTCATACACACAGGCTGGCACGCATACACACATAATCACACATATATGCTCATACGAACAGACATACTGATAGACACACACACACACAACCGTATACATGCACACACAAACAAATGCACATATCCATGCATGAAATACACACACACACACACACACACAGAATAAGCACAACCACTTTCATCGTTAAATGCATCCACTAACGTTCCCTGATGTCACTAGAGCATGACCCCGCTTCCAACTTTTTCTGTCAAACGCTGATCATTATTTGACTTCCTTCTCGCTATATCTCTCCCTCAACTTGTCAACTATGTACCTAAAATAATGCCCGGCACAATAACAGAATGTGAACTAAATGTAGAGCTCCCTCAGCCATATGGCGTGTTGAAGAAGGGGGTAGTGTGTGTGTGTGTGTGTGTGTGTGTGTGTGTGTGTGTGTGTGTGTGTGTGTGTGTGTGTGTGTGTGTGTGTGTGTGTGTGTGTGTGTGTGTGTGTGTGTGTGTGTGTGTGTGTGTGTGTGTGTGTGTGTGTGTGTGTGTGTGTGTGTGTGTGTGTGTGTGTGTGTGTGTGTGTGTGTTTGCCGCGCGCACACACACAAAGGCTTGAGACAGGTGTCACTTAGTAGGCTTGAGTAGGGTTACTTTACACACTGCAGTGACAGCTCTCCCCTTAACACCAGAGTATAAAACGGATTTGAATGAGAAAGGGGAGGACAGGGGGAGATGCACGGGAGGGATGTGGGGCGGAGGGGGAGGCATGGGGGAGGGGGACTCCCCTTGTGTAACAGGTCTGCTGCTGGGAGCCTCCAGCATGTTATGGAGATGGAGGAGTAGAAGGGTCACCCCTCTGTTCTGTTCACTCTCTCTCTCTCTATCCTTTTGCTGCAGCTCTGCTCTCCTCCTTCTCTCCCATCCCTTGCCTGGGCCGTCCCTCTGCTCATTAGCATAGCAGCTGCAGAGTGCAGGGTGGGGACAGGGCAGGTTTGGGAATGGGGGGGGGGGTCGCTGAGGGGGGGCAGGGAGTTTAGACGGGGCTCCAGTCAATGGCACGGCGTCTGGGTCTTGAATAGAGCTGAACCAAGACCCAGCAGCCCAGACAAAAGAGGAGGGGAGAGAAGAATGAATGAGTGAATGGGGGCGGCTTGTCACTGCGCTATGGAAAAGCACAGAATGGAGTGATAGAATGAAAGTAAAAGTTCAAAAAAGGAGCAGAGGGCAAGGAAAGAACCGGCCTGGCCACCCCTCTCTCTCTCTCTCTCTCTCTCCCCCCGTATTTATTTTTCTCTCTTTTTCTTAGAAAGTGAGCAGAGCAGTCATCGTGGTAGTAGAGTGTTTAGCGACAGACGTGTTTTTGTTTTATTCTGGGAGAAAAATGCCGAGGTCAGCGCCTTTTTAAAGCACGCCGATAAACCCTCCTGTCGATCCATGTGCAGACGTGGTGATTTTGCTCTCAGACAACTTCACAGTACGTATCCCCATAACATATGAAATGCAATAGGAAACCCTTCGCAGCTAGTAGAGCAGAATTAGCTTAACTCAATCCACAGGTTTTGTATTCGGATTTTACTCTTTAGCTGTCTCTGCACAATCCTCAAGACATTGGTGGAATTTGCCTGCATAAACTGCACGTATGATTCTATTGACAACAGCAAAGAATGATCAACAGTTGGTGGTTTGTTGACCATAATCATGCGTGTCTTGTATGGCTATGGTAATTTGCAACAGTAGTTGTAATAGATGGATCATTTAATATGGTACTATATCCTAATATAGTTTCTCTCTATAGGTCACAGAGACCTCGTCAGCCTTTAATACTTGGAAACACCACATACTCAATGTGATAAAGGGTTTCTCACGTTGCCTACCAACCTACCTTCTTAAACTGATTTAACATCTCTGCCTGCCCACTTCCAATTGTGTCGTAAAAACAGTCCTTCAGTTGATGAGGAAGTGATTTKAATTTAAAATCCAGAAATGGAATAACCTTTGACAGAAATAGCTTCTCCTTTCCATCTTATAGAAGTTATTGAAAATAGTTTTTACAACTATTGAATTGGAATTTCAATCTACTCCATAAATGCCCAATCTGGCCCTCATACCATCATGGCCATCTAATCAGCCCCAGCTTCCAATTGGCTCATTCATCCCCCCCCCCCCCCCTCCTCCTCTCCCTTGTAACTACTCCCCAGGTTGTTGCTGTAAATGAGAATGTGTTCTCAGTCAACTTACCTGGTAAAATACGGGTTAAATAAAGAATATAAAACTGACTGCCTTCAAATTTGAATTGACCCCAACCCTGCATAAAAACAATTAGGCTCATGTGCTGTGTGTTCGGAAGTAGACGCCTGAGGAACAGTTCTTAGAGACAGCAAGATCACAACAAAAGTGGACATTCGGGATTTGCATGCATGGCTTTGGCTGTAGATAATGCATTCCTCTGGAGGTGCTGGCTGTATGAACAATTTAGTTCAGTTCCCCATGTTCGTTCACCTCTGCTGAAGTATGGGAGAACCTGACAACAGTGCCGCTAACACATTCACCACCCACCCAAAGCAAACACAAAACATGGGTTGAGCAAATTAAACCACTGGCTGCATGAGACTGGCTGCATGAGATCTCTGGCAGATAGGTTTGAGTGTGTGTACTTTCACACCCAGCTTCTTTCAGGCAAGACGAACACACACCCCACTGAAACACACACACACTGACACACAAAGTCCTTTTCTCTCTCTCCCTAGCTTCAGTCTCAGCTCTCCCACTCGCTATCTCTCTCTCTCTCTTTCTCACTCTCTCTCTCTTTCTCACTCTCTCGTTCTTTTTTTATTGGGTGGACTCGGCTAAAATCATTTCCAAATTCCTGCTCTGATGTGCGACAGGCAGGGCAGGCACATGAAGAATCTATTACCGGGCCTCTGCTCTGCTGTATAGCTGCTCTGCTCTGGGACAGTGGCCAACTCAGCCGGCGGACAATAGAAATTCAACTCAACAAAAACATCCTGCAGAAGTGAGAGCGAGCGAAGGAGACGAATAGAAGGAGGGGGAGAGAGCAACACAGATAGAGAGTGCAAGAGAGAGAGGGAGAAGGG
The DNA here is from genome assembly GCF_002910315.2 of Salvelinus sp. IW2-2015. Taxonomy (NCBI): domain Eukaryota; kingdom Metazoa; phylum Chordata; class Actinopteri; order Salmoniformes; family Salmonidae; genus Salvelinus; species Salvelinus sp. IW2-2015. Next base: position 3,492,192 of record NC_036842.1, on the reverse strand, counting down.
GGTGCAAGCGGGAGAGAAAGAGTGAGAGGGAGGGAGAGAGAGACAGAGGGGAAGGCAGAATAGAAGGACAAGCAGCCACTATGTGGTCTCAAGCCAACAGCAGGGGTGAGTTTGGTCCTTTAACACAAAGCATTAGTAATCCGGGTTTATTTCACATGTATCAAGAGCTACACACCGTGCACGTAGACAGAGTACCAGATCATTTAAAAGCAATGGGCAGATATGAGTCTATAGGCATCAGACCAAGTCTAAGAGCAACCGTTGCTTATTACACCTCTATAATTATGCACTCTACTAGTATAAAACTCAAGGAAACGTGTAAGTATTTGCTTACAGAGGACATGCATGACTATGTTGTTACCCTCCAGTGTTGTACGAGCATAGCAGACAACATCTTCTGAGACTTCAGAAATTGTATGCATTTCAACTTTGTATAAACCAGCACCTTAGTAAGCCCATAAACAGGTTTATGTATGTATATGCAAAGTATTGGGTAATGGAGTAAAGCTACCGAGGAAAGGAGACACACAGAAAGGGAGAGAGAGCGAGGGAGAGAGAGAAACAGACTGAGTGCACAGGGGTTTAACAGAAAGCAGAAGATGGATGGTGTTGCAGAGCCACTGAGCTGAGCTCGGGACCTGCCCCGGTCTACACACACACAGAGAGGGTAACATAAAACGTGCACAAACACACACACTGGGGAGGGAACCCTGCCTTCTCTTAAACCAGAACTACCCACAATCCTGTGCATAGCTCTTTTATCCAGCATGTGAAAAGAAGGAGGCCGACTGAATGACAAAAGGAGAGAATGGGGATCCGGGCGAGGCTGGGTCTGAGAGGGAGAGGGGGGAGAGAGAGGTGGTCTGTGCCCCTCGCCATTCTTCTCTACGGGAAACAGGGTGGGATGGCCCGCCTGGGCTGGGGGTGGAGTAGGGAAAAATAAACATATGCATAGACACAACAGAGAGTTTAATGATTTCTTTACTGGCTTGTACACAAACGTACAAAAATATTACAGCACTCATTTCCTCACCACACATCATCACGATCACAGTGTTACAAATGTTCAAAAAGGAAATACAAAACAAATACAAAAGAAATGAAATCACACCCAAAATCAAACACGATGGAGCAACTGCATCACTCAAGAAACTCACGACATTTGTTTTTGTGTCGCTCGAAAAAAAAGCTAAACAAAAACAGACCTTGCCCCCCCCCCCGAAAAAAAAATGTCAGCGCTTTATCTCATTCATTTACACCTAGCCAGGCGTCCACTCTTGGGCCATAAATGTTATGACACTGTTGAGTAGAACAACTACACACCGTGCAATTTTTTTATGTAACAATGATCTTACCATCAAATGTTTTTTACCACTTTCATAACAACAGGAGGAGGACAGCACTTCAAAAAAGAAAGTGCACCAAGATATTTTTTCAGTGTATATATATATACATATATATATATATATATACATATATATATACATATATATATACATATATATATATATACATATATATACACCCGATCACAGAGATACAAACAACCTTTGCAAAAACAATGTTTCACAAAGTTAACAAACAAGAGACATAACAACCTGGAGCCTTTTTTATACAATAGTATTTTGTTGTGTTCCTTTTTTTCTGTTCAGAAAAAAAATTAAATGTCGACTTGATAAAAAGCCAAATCAACAACAGTCATCAGTGCAACATTAAACAAATATATATATCAAAAAAACGATCAAGTTTAAGACCAGCGATGCATATTTCTTCCGTTCTGCTAATACCAATATATGCCTTGATGTTTCTTTCTATTGCTTTAGTTTGTTTTTCCAGGTATATGGAAGGACAGTCCTTATTCCCTGATGTCCCTCTACTCATGGTAGGCAGAGCAGACCCAGGTCGCAACACAATGCCACACGCAGGAGGAGAGGAGCAGGCCTCACACACACAGGAGGAGAGGAGCAGGCCTCACACACACAGGAGGAGAGGAGCAGGCCTCACACACGCAGGAGGAGAGGAGCAGGGGGGACAGCTCAGCTCGCTCAGGACACGACGGTCAGATGTATGTATGCGACAGACTCTCACACACGTGAGCACGTGCACATGCATACATACATGCGCACATGTACACTCTCACACACGCACACGGCTTCTCATTAAATGACTGTGATGCTATCGGGCTTTTTATATCTTTCACTCACTGTTGGCCGTTGAGTGAAATAAAAAATAAACACAAATGAAAAAAGTAACATACAAGCAGCATAGAAACAAGTATTAAGGTGGCATGACTTTCAAAATGAGGCAGGCAGTTTTTCTTAAACCAATTGTTTTTGATATCCTGCAATGGTCATGTTGATTAATAATAGGTTTATACTCCTGCTCAGTAGTAACTATTTATAAGCCTCAGCTCCTGCAGTTACCCGGACAAGCACCAGGGGGGGGGGGGGATTAAAAGGCTCCGCATTTTGTGCAATAAAACTCCCTGTATTTATAAGGTATGCAATCAAATTAMATTTTTGTGACTAAATAGAAACTTCAAACAGAATGGCGATATAATCGATTCACTGATTTAAAAATAATAATAAAGGCAAACCCCTTTGCTTGTCACATTACAATTTGGTAGTAGTGTGGGAAATACATTGTCCCCGTTGACGATGAGAAAGAAACTGTAAATAGTCATTATTGATTTGCAGAACAAATACCATAGTTGTCCCCTAGCCGAAATCTGTGGTTTGAATAACATTGCCCTGGGGCCTACTGCCAAAGTATCTGCTACTTGAATGTCTGTGTGAGTATGCTCCTTATGTTGGCCTAGACCAGGTTGCGGACAGGCTACAGGAATCTTTGTGTGACTTCCTGTATTGGAGTGTTGTGGAGTGAGCAAGAGTCCAATGATTTTGAATACTTTACAGTCGAGGTAGCTGGTAAAGAAAACAAAACATKAAGTTCATAAGAGACAAAGAATAGTCTCTCCAGCGCAGACAAATTTAGGCTAATTGGGACGTGACGGGATCTCCACACGGGACAGTTTATACTACGATACGAGAGTCCGAAGCAGCTTTATAAGTCACCCTAAATATTGAAAAACGTCATAGATTTGATTTGAGAGAGAGAGAAAAAAGAACCACAACATATTCAAAATGCATCTTCTCAATGTACCTTCATAAATAGAACCCAGCCTGTATTCACAGTGATGACCAGGGTGTTGTTCGTTAAAATACTGAAAGGAGATAAAGTGAATTCCAAATGCGACTTTCCTGACGTTTTGATACAAAGCGAAAGCAGCGGTTTAATAGTACATTAACCATTGACACTGGTCGCACTGGCCTGAAAATACGTTGATGCCAGCCAAGCAGCCTGTTTGATGAAGGCAGAGCGCATTTAGCTATTTTTTTTTTATATATATAAAGAAACAAAGTAAAGCTATTGTGTACAGTACTTAACAACATTAGGTACATTGCTGTTACAATGAATACACATCTGGAAAAGCAAATTGGATATATCATAATGCCGCACTTTGAAATAGATCAAATCCTTTAATTTAAAAATGAAATATTAAAGCCAAATAGATGATGGCATTCATTCCCCGTGCCCACATCGTCTTCCCTTTCGTATAGGCTAYTCCAGCATGCAGCCACAGCATCAAGTGCCATCTTTTAGTATATCAAATAATTTAAAAGGGTCCTACAAGTGAACAGCGTAGCTACAGGTCGACACATCAAAACAAAGCCCAATAAAGAAGCGTTTCAATGAAACAGCGGCAAGAAAGATGGAACGTCTATCGCCGCGTAAAACTAGGCTGCTATCTGGCCTCGGGACCCAAACACCGGCTTAGTTATTTTTATATGTCCCAATCTATTATACACATTCAAGAAAAAAAGCTTTAGTACCAACCCACCAAAATGGCGTTTATTTTTTTCAAGATTCATGCTGAAGCAGATACAAGAACCATGTGGTGTTTGACTCACGAGTCAGAGAGACCCTGTTTGGTTTTGATGAAAGGTAATTTACTGTGTGTTTTTAGGCTATAATTTGGGACAACTATGTACAGATCGAAACGCAAGTTTACAAAAGCCTGGCTTTCCGTGTGTTTACCTGACAGCAGTGTAGCAGATCACCGTGCGCCAGAAGAGTACTTTGCCTTAGTGATGAGGTATAGGACTATGTCTTGATGTCCTCCAAAAGCGGCAATGTGTAAGGCACTCCACCCTTCCCTGTTCGCCAATCGAATATCGGCTCCGAATTTCACCAGCAGTTTTACAAGTTCGAGATTCCCGTCGATGACTGACTGATGCAACGCCGTCTGTCCTTCGGGCCCGAAGGAGTTGACATTGAATTCGCAGTTTGTCATGTTCTGGAGCAACGAGTGAAGTTCCTTTGTGTTGCCTTGCTTCACCGCCTCTTGGAATACTCTCTGAGGCGCTGAGCAAGTTGATACATCCCCCTGACTCATTGTGAAACCGGGATAGGTATATCTCCTGTGTCGTTCTATGTGATAATCACTGTATGAGTCTCTGGTGTGGGAATAGTGCCCAAATACTGGATTACTACCAGTTATAAGGCTCTTTTTTTTATCGTATGCTATAGATAAGATAATACGAACACAATATATCCCAAACAGGACATAGACAAAATAACACACTTGGTGTGCAAAAGGTTGTCAATGGTTGCGAAATCCAAAATCACGTCGCAATGTGTAGCCTAGTCTCCTCTTGTCTTCGTTTGCGTCCGTTGTAATAGCAGCACCAGGTAGTATAGGCTATATTGCAGAGATGGGAGCCGAGCGACAGTTGAAACCTTTCTTCTGTTGGGATACTGGAAGAACAGCCACGGTTTCAGTATCTTCCAAACGCGGTGAATTTACCCTGCAGGATCCTGGAGTCGCGGCAGTTCGTATGGCAAGGGTAGCTGTGTGAGATAGGTACGATCCATATAAGTACACTGAACAAGGCTATACTCCCCAACGTTTACATTCCAACATCGACACGTTCAAAAACACGTTTTATGCACACTTTACACATAAGGTTCAGATACAAAATCCAATAATTTATGTTGTAGATTAAATATAATATATTTTGGTACTTGCCTGTGAGAATTGGACGGATCCTGGCGGCGACGTAGTATGAAATTCCCCCGCGTGCCCCGTGTTGCGTGTACTTCGTGCGGTCCCAGTGAGTCTCTGCTCTACAGTGCGCACCGATGGGGATATTTTACGCGTCGTTTATTTGCATAACAATGGTACACAATAGAATCAACTCTTGTGAAATGGGCGGAAACCGAGGGAGGTAATAGGCTACTGGGTCCGTTTAGGGAGGGTCTAGAAGCGTGAAACCGTAGAGCAAGGCGTGGTCTCTTGGAACCAAATGTCCCGTAGAAATAAAATCAAGCGGAATCTATAAAATTGTCTTTTTTYTTTTTTTTTTACTCACTCAAGAGAGAAACTCACTCACAAGAGAGACGTGACTCAAATGGGGAGTATAGTGTTGACATCGTGAAAAAATGCCGAGAAAAACATGCAGAGTAAAGCAATATAATGCTGTAGTTGTTGAGCAGCAGATCCAAAGTATTACCCGGAGTAGGCTCTTGCGCATGGAGTCATAATGCATGTTCCAAATACGTATTATGTCGATGGACGAATAGTTCAACCACAGACGAGCAGATTAAAAAAGTCAAAAACAAAAGGAGCACTACTGAACTGTAAAGGACCTGCTGTTATGCGTCCTCTTTGATGTTTGTATCTTCATTCAGGCTCAGGTTTGAAAAGTTACGATCTAGCGACGCCGAGGTGTAGTTTTCTACTGTGTCAAAACTATGCCTTACTTTCTCTGAAACACTTTTTTTGGTTTATATGGTTGGTTTATACAATAAAATATTGTGCCAATAGATCTGTTCATGGAATATTGTACACATAAAATAGATATGATATGCTTCCGATAGTCACTACTATAAAATACTAAAAACTAAAACTCTGTTCGTTTTCTCTCAAACAATCAGATCATGTATACTAGGCATACCGTATCTGATATGAAAGAGGGTGACAAAAAAAAACGCATAGGTTTACTTTAAGACATACACGCATGACGATATTTATTGGCAATAACACACTTCAAATTGGACAGAGAAAAACAAATGTCCACTTTAACTTCTTAAAAAACAAATGCAAATGAGACCGGATCACAAGTCTAGTCTCTAACCCCCCTCCATAAAACCAAGCCAAGGGATACCTCCGTGGCTGTTACGAGCCGTCGAAAATAGCAACGCGGATATTCCAGTTGTTTTAAAGTGACAAGAAGCAATGGAACTTAACAAATAACAAAAGCCTGTGCGACTTCCTTTTGCAAGTGAAGGTGACATTGTGCATAGAATGACATGCAGTTCCACAGCAGCAGCATAGCTACCGTGGGAACCGGAARGCTGCAATTCTGTGCGTTGTTCTCGCGCCTTGCTCTTCTCACACGACTCTGGCATGGAAACCACACCGTTATAGCTTCACTAGCCTGGGAGTCCTACACATATAGACCGATCTGTGATACTCGAACCACCCTGTCTTTTCAAAGTGAAGCCGTTTCAGTTTGTCCACAGGTTCCCACGCACTCAACTGTGCATTTGTGGTGCATGTACCCACGTGATGACTCATTATGTTGTGTTCAGTTAAAGGGGCCTATATCTGATACACAGGCATAATTTCTCACTACCAGACTCGCTCAAGGAACATGTATATAGTCTACAAACAATAAACAACTCATAACTTTATTGGCTATGCTAGTAATTCAGGGCAGGTGGGGCAGAGCKTTRTATCTACCCTAGCTTTGATTGGACCGATCATGTCAACATCATACTTTCAACATTTTAGCCAGACAAGCAGTCATCATCATGAATCACGTTAACAATCTACCGGCAAATCCTTTTCAATACATGTCATATGAAGATAAATTATAGATAAAAGGTATCGGTGCTCATYGGCCATTGGACATAAACATTACACAACAAATTGGAAATCGCTAATGCAACAATAAGTGGTTTGGAGGGAATCAGTGACTGACTGCAAGTGTGGCAAAGCAATCACTATTTTGCTTCCCCTGCCTGTTATTCGGTGCGGAGGGTGTGTGGTCCAAGTCTGGGTTTAAGGTTCTCTTTTCCAAGCTTAAAAGCATAAACATTCACACGCAAAACCATGGGCCAGAAAAGGTTGAATACATTGGCCATGCTGTCAATCCAGCATGACTTCTGCGGCATTCAAAACAACTGGAAACTCGGAACTGGGAAATCTCAGACTTCAGTGAGTTCAAGACAACTGGGAACTCAGAAAAAAAACTATCTCCGACTGAGAAAATACGTTTTGAACGGTCATCCGTCATAAAATGCTCAAAAATACCTTAAGGAATAGGTTAAACTACCAGAGATTCTCACATGGCCCTTACATTGTATTACTGGGCTATATTAGCCAATATGCTAGATGTAGTTTGAAGAGAGCATAGTTGGAGAGACTTGCACTTACTCTTGAGGTATTTTTATAGCCTACCTTTTAGGAGTGGGAAAATTCCCATCATGGTCAGACAGCCAGGGAAGACCAGTCTACGGAGCACAGGAGAATTTGGCAGTATATTCAGTGAATGATACAAATTTCCATCTTACAGTAGATATAGGACGTCAGCTTAAGCGTAAAGCTACAGTCTGGGATCTGGGAATCATGGTCATTTCAATTGTTGAACCATTTATTCTATTATTGGATGATATAATGTATAAATGTACACCAAGGTAATTCTTTGTCATGCCTCATTTTAGGAGGAACAGATGGTGACAGGGATCTCAGCAGGGTCAGGCGGCCAGGGAAGACCAGTCTGTGACAGAGGTGAGGTGAATTTTTGCAGATACAACACTTTATTCTCTCTGTCCAGCAAACACTGGACAAGACAGATGCTATTTTAAGGCAGTCTGACAAACCTCCAAAGTTGATTTCCAAACTGTATCAAGGGTTGGTAGAGGCTTTTCCCGATGACATGTAAAACAAAAATGTGAGGAAGACCTGGGAGACGCTATTGATGATGATGAATGGATATAACAGATATGTTAGAATGCCCAGTTATGTTCTTATAATCTCAGACATAAATGACTGCAGTTTAAGACCATCCATAGAACATACTATATGCYATTGAAACTAAATATCATGCACTCAGAAATTGTATTATTCTGCTGGAGGTGTAAAGCACAGAAAGGGACATATTTGCATGTGTTGTGGTCTTGTTATTTTATTTTATCTCAGCATGTCTACAGATGTTTTTGATTGTTTGGAAATGTTGATACTGGAGACTGTTATCAGAAGAAACTGTGTAACTTAGCATTTATAGTGGCTAATAAATGCATTCAGAGACTTGTCCCACAGTTGACAATGCATGGCAGAGCAAAAATCAAGCCGTGAAGTCGAAGAAATTGTCCGTAGAGCTCCAAGACAGGATTGTGTCGAGGCACAGATCTGGGGAAGGGTACCAAAAAATGTCTGCAGCATTGAAGGTCCCCAAGAACACAGTGGCCTCCATCATTCTTAGATGGAAGAAGTTTGGAACCACCAAGACTCTTCCTAGAGCTGGCCGCCCAGTCAAAATTAGCAATCGAGGGAGAAGGGTCTTGGTCAGGGAGGTGACCAAGAACCTGATGGTAACTCTGACAAAGGTCTAGAGTTCCTCTGTAGAGATAGGAGAGCCTTCCAAAAGGACAACCATCTCTGCAGCACTCCACCAATCAGGCCTTTATGGTAGAGTGGCCAGACAGAAGCCACTCCTCAGTAAAAGGCACATGWTAGCCCGCTTGGAGTTTGCCAAAAGGCCCCTAAAGACTCTCAGAACATGGGAAACAACATTCTCTGGTCTGATGAAACCAAGATTGAACTCTTTGGCCTGAATGCCAAGTGTCAAGTCTGGAGGACACCTGGCACCATCCTTACGGTGAAGCATGGTGGTGGCAGCATCATGCTGTGGGGATGTTTTTCAGAGGCAGGGACTGGGAGACTAGTCAAGATTGAGGGAAAGATGAATGGAGCAAAGTACATAGAGATCCTTGATGAAAACCTGCTCCAGAGTGCTCAGGACCTCAGACTGGGGCGAAGGTTCACCTTCCAACAGGACAACAACCTTAAGCACACAGCCAAGACAACGCTGGAGTGGCTTCGGGACAAGTCTCTGAATGTCCTTGAGTGGCCCAGCCAGAGCCTGGACCTGAACCCGATCGAACATCTCTGGAGAGACCTGAACATTTCTGTTGTTGCCATCCTGTACCTGTCCCGCAGGTGTGATGTTCGGATGTACCGATCCTGTGCAGGTGTTGTTACACGTGGTCTGCCACTGCGAGGACGATCAGCTGTCCATCCTGTCTCCTTGTAGCGCTGTCTTAGGCGTCTCACAGTACGGACATTGCAGTTTATTGCCCTGGCCACATTTGCAGTCCTCATGCCTCCTTGCAGAATTCCTAACGCACGTTCACGCAGATGAGCAGGGACCCTGGGCATCTTTCTTTTGGTGTTTTTCAGAGTCAGTAGAAAGACCTCATTAGTGTCCTAAGTTTTCATAACTGTGACCTTAATTGCCTACCGTCTGTAAGCTGTTAGTGTCTTAATGACCGTTCCACAGGTGCATGTTCATTAATTGTTTATGGTTCATTGAACAAGCATGGGAAACAGTGTTTAAACCCTTTACAATGAAGATCTGTGAAGTTATTTGGATTTTTATGAATTATCTTTRAAAGACAGGGTCCTTAAAAAGGGAGTTTAGTATGTATAAAATAGAAGTAGAAGCCTAAGTGTTGTTGTCCATTCGTTTACTCCAWTTAGGGGAGAGATGGTAGGGTTAGGGGAAAATAATAAAGGAAAATATATTTGAAAAAWATATATTTACCATWAAATATATGGGGGGTTGGAAATAATGCAGACAATTACATTGATGGAAGCCACAATCTTTCTGCAATATTAAAGCTGATCTACTCCCTAAAAAAATATATAATAATATATAATAATATATTTATTTTGAAATATGTCCCCCCACTTCTAAAACTAAACTTGTGCCGCTGGTTCTGGCTCAACAAGAACTAAAGGCCCGCACAGACTGTACCAGTTTAGTCATCTTATGCCACGATTTTGCTGTCCCAGACAAAATGTTCACTTTGTGGGAAAATTCTTAAGTCATAAACAATTGTCGGACGTCTTGGCTCGTTCATGTTTGACAGGGTCTAGGCCTGCCGATTAAGTACCACTAAGTACAGCAGGTAGCCTAGTGACTTGTAACCGAAAGGTTGCAAGATCAAATCCCCGAGCTGACAAGGTAAAAATCTGTCCTTCTGCCCCTGAACAAGGCGGTTAACCCACTGTATGGTCGTAGGCTCCGACTAAGTTCTGGCAGTGTTTGAATTGATGAGCATTTATCGAGTAGTGTGGCTGGTGTTACGAGCCGATCGCGGTGACAGACCAATAGGAACACCGACGGCACTGAGATCGCATACAATAAGATGATTTTCATGAATAGTCAGATTAATATAATAGTTTGACTTAAACATTTACATGCGTTGCAAGAAAAACTAGTTCCCTAATAATCTTGTTAACATGACACATCTGATGGGATTTTGATAAATGCACAACATTTCCAATTTAAATAAACATTCTATCACAGTGAATTCTTTTTGAAAGACAGGGTTCTGTAAAAGCCAACTTTTGGCCAGCTCTCTCTCTCTAACGGTACATCAACTGGTGAAAGATTGCCAAGTTCATTTACTTCTGAAACGGGACAAAACAAAGGCTATATAACATTTCCATACAAACAACTGCTGTCAGATAATAATAATAGCCACCTTATATCGCTATCTGACGGATAACTAGAGGCTAGAGCTGACCTGGCTGTGGTAGCTACTCACTAGCGTAGCTTATTCATTCACCTCAGTCGAGAGGGGATGAAACATTAGCTACCGTTACATGTCAGTTACAATACTAGCTCAGCACTGCGAATAAACACTAGTTTCGTTTTTTTTTCTGTTAAGTTAAACAGCGGTTACCTTGCCAGCTACATCAGTCAACTAAAGAGTAGCTAGTTGCTGTCCTGCTACCCTTTACAACTCGGTGAAAGAGCACAACCCTACACACTGAACCATGCTCAACTCTGGTCCAGCCAGCATTCCTGAAGCTTTGCCTTCACACAGCCTGTCAGCCCGCTCTGTGTAGTGTCCGCATGGTCCTAAATCCAGTCAAATAAACACACCAAACAGGCCTACCCAACCGCTCGGAGGCGTCCACATAGTCCCAAAGCACACTGTGCTGCGTTTTGTATCACATTCCGATGCTAAAACTGGGGTGGAATTAAATGCAATTTTAGAATGTGGGGGGGACATGTCCCCCCCTTCCCCGGTGAAAGTTGTGCCCCTGGACAGAACGAATATCAAAATCAAATGTAGGCAATAATGATAACCTTGACCTTAGTACTCCTAGTTTTGGAAAATGTATTACATACATTACTTTGCAGTGTCTGTGGCATGTAGGCCTATTTTAGCAATATTTAATGCCATGGTACCAAATAGGCAGGCACCTTTAGACAATACTAAACCATTGCCCATGGTCATAGAGCTCCCCAAACTAGCCAGGGGAGATCCTAAACACCTCGGGAACATCTGTCTGCTAATCAGAAAGTGGTGTCTGGCCAGGTGGAAAACGTTTGCAAAGAACCCTGCAGGAGCCTTTCCCTGGCCAAGCTCTCTCAAAATGTGGCATTTGCTCTCCTCTTACTTGGCATGTCTAGGGCGCAGTTGAAGTCTGGAAAATGTTCAAACGTTATTTTCTTTCGATGAAGCCAACTAAAGCACTCAAACAGTAACATTGGATACATGTTTGGATTTTAAAAAGTAAGGTCGTGTTTTTAATCACGCCTTAAAAACGAGTAGTCTCATTGTTTGCCCACCATATTCTCTAAAACGCTTTGACAGATAACTATTTGTTTGATTCAGAGTCAGATGTTACCTACTGGAATGAAATCTATTCAATCGTCATTTTTAACGCACACCACCATTCCAAAGTCATTAGTAGCATTTCCCCCCAACACAAAACCCGTGAGCGATCCACGCGTAAAGTAGAATCAGGGGTCTCCAGAGGATGATCAATAAACCAAAAAGTGAGAAGAATGTGTCAATGTGTCGGTGGTTGTAGCGCACCTCTAATCTCCCATATTGGAGGCCGTCATTTCACGAGGGTGTCGAGCCAGAGCAGCCAAAACAACAAAAGCAGCCTAATGACCATTCCTACTTCTCAGACTTCTAAACGGGCAGCGTCTGAACGGTCTATAATAAGATGATGAGGAAATAAATATGTTTTTCTATTGCTGATAAACATTTTTTTTCTTTCTTTCTCTACGACAGATAAGAAAACACAAAAGCGTGAGCTGCTATGTGTACAAACTGAAGCCAGCCAGCCAGCCAGGCCGGCAGGCCGTCGTGTAGAGTTTTGGCGCCGAGGCCAGAGAGAATAGACAGGACGGGAGGGGCCCCTAGCCTCCACTGACTCACATCACTGGGATTCTGTCGAACGGGCTGTGACGTTTCAACAGAGGGAGGGGCTTCGGGAATCCAATTCATTACAGCACCACGTGTTCAAGGAGCGTGGGAAAGAGGCGAGCTTTTCTTCCCAGCAAAGAAAGAGCGAGGATCAAATAACAGTGCAGCAAAAGCTCTGCGAGCAGGCAGCTACTATACGCAGCGCGGCCAGGGCTTGATAGAATCCTGCAGCCGTACAAATAGCCTACTGCCAGGAGGCAGATTATTCCAAGAGGGCTGGAGAGCGCACGCCAACATAACAATATAATACTGTAGGGGGGCTAAATGCTTCAATACTGTATATATACTTTTATATTGTGTTATTGACTGTACATTTGTTTGTCCCATGTGTAACTATGTGTTTGTGTCGCACTGCTTTGCTTTATCTTGGCCAGGTCGCAGTTGTAAATGAGAACTTGTTCTCAACTGGCCTACCTGGATAAATAAAGGTGAAATAAAATAAAATAAATACGAACCTACTGTTCAGGGTTCATTGAAACATCTTTAAAACATGTCAAAGTTAAAAATAGACTGACTAAATGGGACAGAGACCTCTGTCACAGTCAATTCGGTAAAGCCACGAGAACGCGCCATGCATGCACTGTTTTAGATTATATTCCCGATCCAAACACCAGCTTTCTCTACAAAAGAACAAATCCCGATTTGACCTAAATTCTCTCTTTCAACGAGTCTATTTTCTCTCTACTGAATGAGGCTTGGCCAGACATACTGATCACATTCTTTGGGCCAAATTGCCAATGAACAATTAGTGCTACTGTGAAGTACAGGAAATCGCCTTCTGAAATGTAACGAATAAACTATTGGTCAAATTGTTGCCCGCTTGAAGTGTTAACTCCTCTTTCCCCCGTGCAAATGGAGTCTAATTCATTACGAGGCGACATATTGGATATTGCATTGCATCTTCAAATTAGGGATTTTAGCATCACCTACATTGGTCATAGCCAGACAGATACAATAGAGTAAAAACGTTTAATTTGGCTCTATACTCCAGCATTTTGGATTTGAGATAACATGGGTTATATGATGCAACAGTACAGAATGTCACCTTTTATTTTAGGGTATTTTCATACATATCTGTTCTACCGTAGAAATTAAAACACTTAATGTAGCCTACATAGTCCGCAAATTCGATGGTGTCATCAGTATTATCATTTTTGTAACCTTATATTTAACTAGGCTAGTCAGTTAGGAACAACTACTTATTTACCTTGTCAGCTCGGGGATTCGATCTAGCAACCTTTCAGTTACTGGCCCAACGCGCTAACCACTGACCGTGCCGCCCGTTCAGTTCTAGTAAAGTAGTCAAAAGTTTTGTATGTTGGTCCCATATTCCGATCACTGCATGACTACAACAAGCCCGTGACAAACTTGTTGGATGCATTTGCAGTTTGTTTTGGTTGTGTTTGGATTTATGTTCTGTCCAATGTAAATACATTGTAACTAATGAATTGTGTCATTTTGGAGTCACTTTTACAATAGAATAGGTTTCTGAACACTTCTACGTGAATGTGGATGCTACCATGATTATGTAAAGCATGAAGGACCTTGAATAGTGATCCGTAACAGAGGTACAAAATCATGCCCCCAAAAACATGCTTACCTCTCACCATTACCGTCAACCTTTTTTKGGGGTCGGGGGTATTCTAACAGGAGTATCGTTGTGTGCAACACTCGCGTGCAACACTCGTTCTTACCATGCAACTACAGTGCCCAGCATCTGTACTGATGACGAGATGTTGACCTTCAACAAACAATAGTTAAGCAACTGAAATGCTTCCACTGTTCAATCTGTATAGTCGAAGATAAGAGACAGAACATATATGAAACAGGCATGCTATTTAAGGCCTCTAACTTTCACACTAATCATTATTCATGATAAATTCATGATTATCCGTAATCGTGGTAGTATCCACATGAATGTATAATTGTTCAGAAACTCCAAAAGTGACTCCAAAATGACAATTCGTTATTTACCATTCATTTCTATTCAACACGACATAATTTGAAACCAGAAGCAAATCAAACTGCAAAATGCATCCAACAAGTTTGTAGAGTCACAAGCTTGATGGAGTCATTGTGTGCTAGGAATATGGGACCAAAATACTAAACGTTTGACTACTTTAATACACTATAACACCTTCAAATGGTGGGATGCATAAAGTGCTTTCATTTATGAATGGTTAAACATTCTGTACTGTTGCCTCAAATAAAACATTTGATCTCAAATCCAAAATGCTGGAGTGTAGAGCCAAATTAAATGTTTTTGCTTCACTGTCCAAATAAATATGTCGGGGAGTGTAGATCTCTATAATGGCAATGTCAATGCTTAACAGTTGGTTTACAGAAAAKCACATTTTTTACTTTAAAGAAGTCAAAACAAGACTATTATATACTATAGCATGAGTCAACAGAAGCAACAAAAGCCTATATTATCTTGACGCTTGGTTCTATAAATTGTGTGAGTTGAGTTCTGTGTTCATTTGTTTAGCATGGAGGGATAAAGCAGTTCACACCGCTGTTCACCAGGGACTGTAAGAGAAAAAGGGGCCAGGGGAGGGTTTGGGTTACCAGGTGACCTTGCCCCGGGGCTTGTGGGAAGAAGGAAAAACCCCTGAGCAGTCAGTCACATTACACCACCAGTCAMAGAGGTGGCACCATCACTATCCAAGTAGGAGAAATGCCTCCAGTCATCTTAGTTGAGTGATTTTGTATCATAGGTGAGCTATTAGTCAAACTCCTCCTGTTGAAATGAACAATAAGATAAGAACAGAAATGGCCAAAACGTTACGCAAAATGAAGAAAAGTAAAACTACCTAAAACGTTCTTGTGATTTTTTTGCTGCACTTCCTCTTATTGGTTGTAGCGCTGTCCAATAAAACAGAAGTGAAAGAAATCATTACAATATAATCAACTGTGCAAAATAATAGGGGTGGGAATTGCCTCACGGTACGATATTATCACGATACTTAGGTGCCAATACGATATGTATCGCCATTCTCACGGTTCTATATGTATTGCGATTCAATACCGCGATTTAAAGCGATTTCATGTTCCAAACATATTGCTCCCTATATATCTGCTGCAGAGAGACAAGAGAGAGCAGGAGAAAACACGTTTTGATCAGTCAGGGAAATCAACGTGCTGAAAACATRTTGGCTGACTATTTWWWWWAAAGATGGAGAACAAGATATTGGATGAAAAATACCAGAGTTTTGGCGCAGGTACAGCCAACTAGTGCTTGCTAACACTACCTACAGTAGCAAATCGATACTTGGAATCAAAGATCAGCAGCCTGAGTGGCGCTGCAGTCTAAGGCACTRCATCTCAGTGCAAGAGGCATCACGATAGTACCTGGTTCAAATCCAGGCTGAATCACATCCAGACGTGATTGCGAGTCCCATAGGGKGGTGCWCAATTGGCCTGGGGTAGGCCGTCACTGTAAATAAGAATTTKTTCWTAACTGACTTCCCTAGTTAAATCAAAAATCAATATAATATCATCCAAACATAATATTGTGGTATGTAGCTGTAGGGATCCCCCCCCCATCACCACAAAATAATATGGAACACCACCATCAGTGATGATGAAGGTTCTCTTTTTATAAAACAACTTATTTGATATAGTCAACAATAAAATGCAACATTTTATGCATGAAGGCCACAGAATGCAGAACAGTATGACCCCCCCCCCCCCCCTTGTCACTTAATGGAAAAGTAGCTCAAATCAAATGGGGTTTAAGATGACGTGAAGAACATAATGATATTTCTTTAAACATATGCCAGTTAAAAAAACTTCCCAGAGAGTAGACCACACTCTTAACCTGACCCATCCCTACGTTAAAAGTATTTCAACTCATAATAACGTATGGCTTAAAAACTTTTATMATTTCCATTGTAATAACATAATAAAAGACTCTGTAGAACATTGGGACGTACGAAACAGTCCAACGGGGGGGGGGGGGGGTGAAATGAAAAAGCAGCAA
This sequence comes from Salvelinus sp. IW2-2015, assembly GCF_002910315.2. NCBI lineage: Eukaryota > Metazoa > Chordata > Actinopteri > Salmoniformes > Salmonidae > Salvelinus > Salvelinus sp. IW2-2015. The sequence goes on along the minus strand of NC_036842.1, from coordinate 3,475,628 downwards.
ATTAGGTGTGAAGACAGTAATCAGCAGAGTAGGCCTATTTCAGTCAGTGGCCATTTTGACTCCTACAAGATGGACTGAGAGAGGTCAGGGGTCAGAGGTTAGGGGTCAAGCCTTGTTCGATGATGGAGTAGTATCCTCAGTATCCTCAGTGATATACAGCACTTCTTGGAACTGTGACACGACCCTGCTGAAGTGGGACCATTCCCAGAAGACCTTGCCACAGCCAGTGCAGATAAAGAAGAAGGGTACCAGGCCAGGGGGCACGGTGTGGCGCTGTAATGCTCCTGTGTGGCGCAGCGGTCTAAGGCACTGCATCTCTGTGCAAGAGGTGTCACTACAGTCCCTGGTTCGTATCCAGGCTGTATCACATCTGGTGGTGATTGGGAGTCCCATAGGGCAGTGCACAATTGGCCCAGCGTCGTCCGGGGTAGGCCGTCATTGTAAATAAGAATTTGTTCTTAGCTGACTTGCCTGGTTAAATAAAATTCATTAAAAAAAAACACCGCTCCCCAAGTGAAGGTGAGTGTGGAAGGTAGAGGGGTCCATGTCTGAATGTGAGGGCYCCTGTGGCCAGGAAGGGGACTGGGGTGGTAGACAGGGTGGGAGGGTTGTCCCAGGTCTCACCTTCTGGTGGAACASGAGCCTGCTGCTACTGTTGTAGAAACCCTGCAGAGACGAATAGAAAACTCAGGAACTCCATTTACTTTCAAAATTAACATCTCTTACATTTGAAACCAGAAGGTGTCTGAGGAAGGGACAGGGAATGTACTTCTCTCCTTAAGCATGCGTGTCATGTCTTTCTAGGTAGCTTCGGGTACCGGTCACTGTTACCTTGAAAACTGAAGAATACACCAAMTGTAATATTTACCTACTGTCTTACATCTGCATGGTATTCACAAGAGACATGAATGAATGGAGCATGGCGCTGGCTACACACATGTACTGAATAGATGTGTCTGTGTCAACTGTAAGTTACTTTTGAATAAAAGTGTCAGCTAGCTGAAAAAAGAGAGACAGCATAAACCTTCCCAAGCGGGAATGTGATGTTGTAAAGACCATCAGGCATTTCCGCAGCATCCACACAACAGACACTCCAGATACACCCACCGTCCTCACTCACACACACACACACACACACACACACACACACACACACACACACACACACCACAACAGCACACACACACACTCACCACACACACACACACCACACACACTCACACCCACCCCCACCTCACCCATTCGGGAAAGCAGCGAGGAACTGTGGAGATAGCGTTCGCGCCTGGGTAGGACTCACACTTCTATGGTGCTTTTGTGTTCTCTAGTATAACATTTGATATGGCTGAGCTCTCATCTGTAGCCCCCCTGACAGCAAACTGGTGCTAAGAGCCCTGTCAATACCCCTGTACTCCATCCCTGTAAACAACACGCCACTTTGGAGAGGGCCGTAAATTAACAGACAGTGTAGCAAAACGGTTTGCAAAGGAAAAACGAACGCAAGTGTTTATTTTTGTATACGTTTAGGTAGTTCCTCCCCGTTTCAGTTCTTTGAACTCAGTTTGGTGTATAATGAATATGACCCAGCTCAGTCCTCTGTGGCCATATTTCAAATGGATGAAAATGGACCTGGTAGCCATCTACATAGGCTATGTTAGACCCTGCCTAGACCAGCTTGGCACAGCTCCTTAACTCAAACCCTCTCTGACCAACTCAAACGCATACAGAAGCGTACTTGTGCAATCGTCCTCGGCACAGTATATCCTGGGTACAAGGATGCTCGTATCTTCACTTAATACTGCCCTCACGCCACGACCCCCTTCAGAGACTGGCTACCCAGTTGTCGAGGACAGGGAGATCCACCTGAAGTACCCACCTTCTCTCTATCCCACAGGCCAGGACTGAGAGATATGTAAAGGAACCCATAACAATGAATCAACAAACCTCTTTAAGTGTCCTTAAGGTATAAAACTATAGTCGTGAATTGTACAACTTGAATGTGTTATTGTGTGTGTTACTGTGTACTGTAGTAYCCATGTATTTGAGTGTCTTTGACTGCCATGTGGATATCAGTAAAAGCTTGAACTTGAACTGAGCTATAATAGTGCAGTTTTAATGAATACCTTATAGTATTACAACATTACTATTCTAAGTGAATAAAACAATGATGATAGCATGTGTTTAATGTGTATATGAGATGATGGTATGGGTTTCATCATTTTCTTGACTGAACATGATCGTTTTCTGTCTGTTCCTAAGCAATGTGAGTGTAGTCTGTAGTGTAGTCTGTGGTGTAGTCTGTAGTGTAGTCTGTGGAGGTGTGGGACATGTGTGTTGGAGTGTCACAGGTGCTAACCGCTGGTTGTCTGAATGGAGACATCGCTCTCATGCCCCTCTGTATGCTACCTAGGCTGATCTCTAACACACACGCAACCCACACACACATCAACACACACACACCACACACACACACACCACACACACACACACACACACACACACACACACCACACCACACACACACACATCGCTCAGACAGACAGGCCATCACGTCAGACACACAACACACACACACATCACAGTGCTTCAGCCAGGAAAACAGTGACTATTTACTCAGCTCAAAGTTTCCCATGGTCGAGCAAGTCAAAACCTGCACCGGTAACTCTCCCAGCTTATGCAAGTACTCACACACTCCTTTCTTTCTTTTTGTTACACAGACAGACACACACACACACACCGTCCTCACCACACACACAGACAGAGAGACGCACAGGCACAAAGTTCCCACACAAATACAGACAGACACAACGTTCTCACACAAATGCACACAGACACACCGTCCTCACCACACACACGGACAGAGAGACGCACAGGCACAAGGTTCTCACACAAATACAGTACAGATAGACACACCCTCCTCACCACCAGGGTTGGGGAGTAACGGATTTACATGTAATCTGTTACATGTAAGGGATTACCAAAAAAAGTAACTGTAATCCGTTACGTTACAAGCAACATTTTWAAAAAAAAATCAGATTACAGATACTTTAGAAAAACTAGATGATTACTTCGAGGATTACTTTTAAATTCAGAAAGGATGTTTGCGGGGAAAAAATCTTTGACACTTCTCTGTTTTCTCAATGACATTCAAATTACCATTGAAAAAAGGCGCAGGTTTAAGTTTGTTTCACCTGAGTGAGTCTGACCACAAGTCAGAGACCACTATGATGTCAGAGACCACCACTATGATGTCAGAGACCACTATGATGACACACCAAATGTGTTTGATGGATTGCGGGAAAAGAGCAGGAATAGGCTTTTGTAGGCTACAGTCCAAGTTATGTCTTCCAATGGTGCGACTGCTGTCGGCATMCAAAKATKATCCAACTTKAATAAACGCTTGGAGGTAAGGATGACAGCAGTGGTGTAGTCTACTGCGATACGGATATCACTTATTATTGATATCTACATAGCGCATTGATGTGAATCAAACTGCTGCTTTCTCATTTAGCTATTTGCGCCGTACAGATTGTTCTTGTTGTGGATGGCAGTTCACAAATCTAAACGTATATTTAAACCCAATAATGGTTGAATTCAAGAAGTTTAAGCTGCTTATCAATCATTGTTTTTGAAACCAGTGGACAGCCAGTGAAAAATGTGCTCTTGCAACACCTGCATAGCGCGGAWCCAAACCTGTGGAATAAAAGTGGGGCTTTTATTACTCAATCTAATTCACGCTGATTAAAAAAATAAATAAATCCATAGGCCTAATGGACACATGCTCAAACTCGCACACTTTGATAGACTTCAAAGGGGAAATCTGTAGTTGCTACATTCATTTTTGGACTTAAAAATGATCAGTGGTGTAAAGTACTTAAGTAAAAATACTATAAAAGTTTTTTKGGGTATCTGTGCTTTACTACTCATATTTTTGGTTACTTTTACTTTTACTTCACTACATTCCCAAATAATACAATRTTCTTTTTACTCCATACGTTTTCCCTGACACCCAAAAGTACCCGTTACATTTTGAATTCTTAGCAGCACAGGGAAATGGTCCAACTCACATACTTACTCAAGAGAACATCCCTGGTCATCCCTACTGCCTCTGACCTGGCGGACTCGCTAAAGACAAATGTTTTATTTGTAAATGATGTCTGAGTGTTGTATTGTACCCCTGGCTGTCCATCAATAAAACAAAAGAAAATTAAATGGTGCAGTCTGGTTTGCTTAATATAAGGAATTTGAAATGATTTATACTTTTACTTTTGATACTTAAGTACATTTTAGCAATTCCATTTACTTTTGATACTTAAGTATATTTAAAACCAAATACTTTTAGACTTTTCTTCAAGTAGTATTTGACTGGGTGACTTTCACTTTCACTTGAGTCATTTGGTCTGGAGAGTGTCTGCTCTCTTTCTCTAACCCCCGGTTCCCACGCTGTTACACCTCCCTCCCTCCGCAGAGACTTTACCTGACTCACTCCGTTCTGCTCGCTTGAATCAAATCACTAACGCTCCATTGGCTAGCGGCCTGGGTCACTGGCGCTCTATTGGCTAGTGGCTCAGGTCATGTGACCCAACCGCCAGCCAGTCCCCACCTCCTGTGTGCAGTCCAGGATTTTCCCATGGGAGCGACCAGGAGAGGAGAGAGGGTGGGACTGAGCCTGTGTGTGTGTTACTCAATCGGGGAAAGTTTCCCCCCCCCCCTCTTTCCTCTCTCACTTCACTCACTATCCCCCTCTTTTCTCTCTTTTTTCCGCCACCTCTTCTCCTTTGAAACACAGTATCACATTCTGATAGCCTTTGTTGTCACGACAAGGAGAATTCTCTTTGGCATTGTCCCAAAGTGTGAGATACCGGGATACTGTAAAAAGAGGGGAAAGAGATCGCTTACAAGTCCTTACACTCATAAAAATCTTTACACATTGTAATGTTGTGTCTATGAAGGATACCAGTCTACGTTTATTTTTGCTTACTTTCATTATTTTTAAGTAGTTAGTATTTTAAATTTTTATTTTATATTTTTTAATTCACCTTTATTTAACCAGGTATGCCAGTTGAGAACAAGTTCTCATTTACAACTGCGACCTGGCCAAGATAAAGCAAAGCAGTGCGACACAAACAACAACAGAAGTTACACATGGAATAAACAAACGTACAGTCAATAACACAATAGAGAAAAAAAAGTCTATAGACAGTGTGAAACAAATGGCGCGAGGAGGTAAGGCAATAAATAGGCCATAGTAACTACAATTTAGAAATTAACACTGAGGTGATAGATGTGCAGATGATGATGTGCAAGTAGAAATACTGGTGTGCAAAAGAGCAAAAAAGTAAATAAAAACAATATGGGGATGAGGAAGATAGATTGAATGGGCTATTTACAGATGGGCTGTGTACAACTGCAGCGATCGGTTAGCTGCTCAGAAGCTGATGTTTAAATTTAGGGAGGGAGATAAAAGTCTCCAACTTCAGCGATTTTTGCAATTCGTTCCAGTCATTGGAACTGGATGAAAAGGCGGCCAAAGGGGTGTTGGCTTTGGGGATGACCAGTGAGATACACCTGCTGGAGCCATGCTATGAATGGGTGTTGTTATCGTGACCAGCGAGCTGAGATAAGGCGGAGCTTTCACTAGCAAAGACTTATAGATGACCTGGAGCCAGTGGGTCTGGCGCCGAATATGTAGCGAGGGCCAGCCGACGAGAGCATACAGGTCGCAGTGGTGGGTGGTATATGGGGCTTTGGTGACAAAACAGATGGCACTGTGATAGACTGCATCCAATTTGCTGAGTAGAGTGTTGGAGGCTATTTTGTAAATGACATCGCCGAAGTTGAGGATCGGCAGGATAGTCAGTTTTACGAGGGTATGTTTGGCGGCGTGAGTGAATGAAGGAGGCTTTGTTGCGAAATAGGAAGCTGATTCTAGATTTATTTTGGATTGGAGATGTTTAATATGAGTCTGGAAGGAGAGTTTACAGTCTAGCCAGACACATAGGTATTTGTAGTTGTCCACATATTCTAATTTAGAACCGTCCAGAGTAGTGATGCTAGTCCGGCGGGCGGGTGTGGGCAGTGATCGGTTGAAGAGCATGCATTTCGTTTTACTAGCGTTTAAGAGCAGTTGGAGGCCACGGAAGGAGTGTTGTATGGCATGAAGCTCGTTTGGAGGTTTGTTAGCGACAGTGTCCAAAGAAGGGCCAGATGTATACAGAATGGTGTCGTCTGCATAGAGGGTATAGGGAATCACCTGCAGCAAGAGTGACATCGTTGATATATACAGAGAAAAGAGTCAATACAGAGAATTGACCCTGTGGCAACCATAGAGACTGCCACAGGCCCTCCGATTTGACACACTGAACTCTATCTGAGAAGTAGTTGGTGAACCAGGCGAGGCGTCATTGAGAAGCCAAGGCTGTTGAGTCTGCCGATAAGAATGTGGTGATTGACAGCCTTGTCAGGTTCGATGAAGGACGGCTGCACATACTGTCCTTTTTCGATGCGTTTGGAATATCGTTATCGTATCTTGAGCTGGGCTTGTGTGCACCGTGACCATGCTTCGAAACTGGTTGGCAACAGTGGAGAAGGGTACTGGGGGATTCGAAATGGTCAGTGATCTGTTTATAACTTGGCTTCGAAACTTATAAAAGGCAGGGCAGGATGGATATAGGTCTTAACAGTTTGGGCTCTGAGTTGTCACCCCCTTTTTTACATGGCAACTTATTGCTCTACTGTTTTAAACAAATGATTCTGATGCTATGTCAGATTAACTTTTAGAAAGAGACTCATTGATGCAGTATAACAATGAATACTAAGGTCATATTTGTAACATAAGGTTCATTTCATGTTATAGATTTTTTTAGGCTGGAGGAGTGGCTATTTGTCATGTCGTGTGTGTGTGATACAGTGGGGCAAAAAAGCTATTTAGTCACCTCAATGTGCAAAGTTCTCCCACTATAAAAGCATAGAAGAGGCCTGTCAAGTATCAATCCTCATAGGTTACACTTCAACTATGACAGAGACAAAATGAAGAAAAAAAAATCGAAAAATCACATTGTAGGATTTTTTTATGAAATTTATTTGCAAATGTAATGGTGGAAAATAAGTATTTTGGTCAATCACACCAAACAGCAGTTCTCTCACACTACTTTGGTTACCTATATCCGCTTTGTTGGCTATATGACAGAGGTCAACGTTTTCTGAAGTCTTACAAGGTTTCACACACTGTTGCTTGGTATTTCTGGCGCCCTTCCTCATGCAGATCTCCTCTTAAGAGCAGTGGATTTTTGGGCTGTGTCGGCAACACGACTTTCAACTCCCTCCAAAGATTTTCTATGGGTTGAGATCTGAGACTGTCTAGCCATCATCCAGGACCTGAAATGCTTTAATCGCAACCGCACTCTCTTCGTTGCCCGGCGGTTGTGTTTGGTATATTTCATGCTGATAAAGACCAGCATGTTTCTCTCTCAATGCCCTTGCTGATGGATAGGAGTACTCAAAATCTCAAGATACATGGCCCATTCATTCTTTACCTTAACGACGATCAGTCTCTGGTCCCTTTGCAGAAAAAAGCCCCGAAAGCATGATGTTGCCACCGCCATGACTTCACAGTAGGTTGGTGTTCTTTGGATGCAACTCAGCATTCTTTGTCCTCGAAACACACGAGTTGAGGTTTTTACCAAAAAGATTCTATTTTAAGGTTTCATCTGCCATATGACCATTCTCCGCAATCTTCTTCTGGATCATCCAATAATGCTCTCTAGGCAAACTTCAGACGGCCTGACATGTAACGTGGCTTCAACCAGGGGGACACGTCTGGCACTGCAGGATTTGAGGCCCTGGCGGCGTAGTTAGGTTACTGATGTAGGCTTGTGTTACTTTGGTCCCAGCTGCTCCTGCAGGTCATTCACTAGCCCCCGTGTGGTTTGATTTTTGGCTCACGTTCTTGTGATCATTTGCCCCACGGGGTGAGATCGTGCGTGGAAGCCCAAGATCGAGGGAGATTATTCAGTGGTCTGTAATTCTTCCATTTCCTAATATTGCCTCCCACAGTTGATTTCTTCAAACCAAGCTGCTTACCTATGCAGTTCAGTCTTCCCAGCCTGTTGCAGGTCTACAATTTTGTTCTGGTGTCCTTTGACAACTCTTTGTCTTGGCCATAGTGAGTTGGAGTGGACTGTTTGAGGTTTGTGACAAAGGTCTTTTATTAACTGATAACAAGTTCAAACCAGGTTGCCATTAATACAGTAACGGGGAGACAGGAGAGCTCTTAAAGAAGAAGTTACAGGTCTGTGAAGCCAGAAATCTTTGCTGTTTGTATACGCAAATGACTTATTTTTCCCAATATTTGCAAAATAGAATTCATTAAAATCTCAATGTGATTTGTCGATTTTTTTTCTCATTTGTTTCATAGTTGAAGTGTACCTATGATGTAAAATTACAGGCCTCTCTCAATCTTTTTAACGTGGAGAACTTGCAACAATTGGTGGCGACTAAAATACTTTTTTGCCCCACTGTCATGTGCTGGTGTGTTTTGTGGCAAAGAAGAGCGAAAGGTGTGTGTGTGGTCAGCAGGTCTTGGGTAGGTTCACTTTCTAAATGTAATCCTTACAGTACTAGTTACTGTTCAAAATTTGTAATTAGTCCATGTAATTTTTGATTCCCTAACTCAGTAACCTAATCTGATACATTGATTACTTTTAGTTAGTTTTCCCCTAAGAGATATTAAAGGCGGCAAAATGTATGTTCTCGAATGAACGACATCTATTGCAGGACAGGGATAAATCAATGTTAAGAGTTTTTACGTAGCTGGCCAAATGGAATGTTAAATTCTTACTTTATGGGTCTGTTATGTAGGCTTCTCTAACGCCAATCACTTTTGAAAACACTATATAATAATAATTTAAATTTTACTTAACAGTTATATTAATATACCAGTGGTGGAAAAGTACTCAATTCTCTTACTTGACTACAAAGTTAAGATACCTTAATAGAAAG
>NC_036842.1:3449678-3464914 GCF_002910315.2 Salvelinus sp. IW2-2015 | reverse complement strand
CAGGATAGTCAGTTTTACGAGGGTATGTTTGGCGGCGTGAGTGAATGAAGGAGGCTTTGTTGCGAAATAGGAAGCTGATTCTAGATTTATTTTGGATTGGAGATGTTTAATATGAGTCTGGAAGGAGAGTTTACAGTCTAGCCAGACACATAGGTATTTGTAGTTGTCCACATATTCTAATTTAGAACCGTCCAGAGTAGTGATGCTAGTCCGGCGGGCGGGTGTGGGCAGTGATCGGTTGAGAGCATGCATTTCGTTTTACTAGCGTTTAAGAGCAGTTGGAGGCCACGGAAGGATGTGTTGTATGGCATTGAAGCTCGTTTGGAGGTTTGTTAGCACAGTGTCCAAAGAAGGGCCAGATGTATACAGAATGGTGTCGTCTGCATAGAGGTGGATCAGGGAATCACCTGCAGCAAGAGTGACATCGTTATATATACAGAGAAAAGAGTCAATACAGAGAATTGAACCCTGTGGCAACCCCATAGAGACTGCCACAGGCCTCCGATTTGACACACTGAACTCTATCTGAGAAGTAGTTGGTGAACCAGGCGAGGCAGTCATTTGAGAAGCCAAGGCTGTTGAGTCTGCCGATAAGAATGTGGTGATTGACAGCCTTGGTCAAGCGTCCGACCGATCCTCAACTTCGGCGATGTCATTTACAAAATAGCCTCCAACACTCTACTCAGCAAATTGGATGCAGTCTATCACAGTGCCATCTGTTTTGTCACCAAAGCCCCATATACCACCCACCACTGCGACCTGTATGCTCTCGTCGGCTGGCCCTCGCTACATATTCGGCGCCAGACCCACTGGCTCCAGGTCATCTATAAGTCTTTGCTAGGTAAAGCTCCGCCTTATCTCAGCTCGCTGGTCACGATAACAACACCCATTCATAGCACGTGCTCCAGCAAGTATATCTCACTGGTCATCCCCAAAGCCAACACCCCCTTTGGCCGCCTTTTCATCCAGTTCTTTGGCCCCTTTGGCCGCCTTTTCATCCAGTTCCAATGACTGGAACGAATTGCAAAAATCGCTGAAGTTGGAGACTTTTATCTCCCTCCCTAAATTTAAACATCAGCTATCTGAGCAGCTAACCGAYCGCTGCAGTTGTACACARCCCATCTGTAAATARCCCATTCAATCTATCTTCCTCATCCCCATATTGTTTTTATTTACTTTTTTGCTCTTTTGCACACCAGTATTTCTACTTGCACATCATCATCTGCACATCTATCACTCCAGTGTTAATTTTCTAAATTGTAGTTACTATGGCCTATTTATTGCCTTACCTCCTCGCGCCATTTGTTCACACTGTCTATAGACTTTTTTTTCTCTATTGTGTTATTGACTGTACGTTTGTTTATTCCATGTGTAACTCTGTGTTGTTGTTTGTGTCGCACTGCTTTGCTTTATCTTGGCCAGGTCGCAGTTGTAAATGAGAACTTGTTCTCAACTGGCATACCTGGTTAAATAAAGGTGAAATTAAAAAATATAAAATAAAAMATTTAAAATACTAACTACTTAAAAATAATGAAAGTAAGCAAAAATAAACGTAGACTGGTATCCTTCATAGACACAACATTTACAATGTGTAAAGATTTTTATGAGTGTAAGAGACTTGTAAGCGATCTCTTTCCACTCTTTTTACAGTATCCCGGTATCTCACACTTTGGGACAATGCCAAAGAGAATTCTCCTTGTCGTGACAACAAAGGCTATCAGAATGTGATACTGTGTTTCAAAGGAGAAGAGGTGGCGGAAAAAAGAGAGAAAAGAGGGGGATAGTGAGTGAAGTGAGAGAGGAAAGGAGGGGGGGGGGGGAAACTTTCCCCCGATTGAGTAACACACACACAGGCTCAGTCCCACCCTCCTCTCCTCTCCTGGTCGCTCCCATGGGAAAATCCTGGACTGCACACAGGAGGTGGGGACTGGCTGGCGGTTGGGTCACATGACCTGAGCCACTAGCCAATAGAGCGCCAGTGACCCAGGCCGCTAGCCAATGGAGCGTTAGTGATTTGATTCAAGCGAGCAGAACGGAGTGAGTCAGGTAAAGATCTGCTCGGGAGGGAGGGAGGTGTAACAGCGTGGGAACCGGGGGTTAGAGAAAGAGAGCGAGACACTCTCCAGGACCAGCTCTCTCTCTCTCTCTCTGCTACCTAACCTCTCTGCTATGTGGTAGTTGGTATGCTAGGATCTATGGCCAACACATAGATACAGATGCAACAACAAAAAAGCACATTATAGTATGTTCGTTTCATTGAAACTAAAAGAACAGTAATGGACAGTGGTGATACATGTGTCGTGGTGTACAAACCACACCACATTAACTCTGCCTAAAACGATTAAATGAACCACAATAAATATTGTACAGTCCTCTAGGGCAATTCAGGCGGATGTTACAGGGCCTTCTTACTGAAGAATGTGTTTGCTTTTCATGTGCTGTGTAACTGATGCGTATATAGATATGTTATCGTGTAATTGATGTGTGTGTAGATATGTATAGTGTCATTGTTGCTAATTGATTTGTTCGTGCAGGGCTCATCTGCCGAAAGAGCCTGTGGTCTCAGCATGATTCTCTGCTTAAATAAAGGTTAAATGAAATAAAAAAAATATGGGTTTTGCTGCACCTGACATGAAAATCAACCATGTTCACGCAAGCAATGTGTAAACTGAAATGGGGAAACAAACAAAACCTTTGAAACCATAAAACATTCTGCTCTAGTTCTGCCAGTTACAACTATGACAGGGGGGTAATGAGCACATGTAGCTGCTTTGCAGTAGAAAGGTCATTGGGTTTGAACTCTCCACTTTCTCATCACAGGGACCTGCCTGCAGCTCTTTAATTAGTGCATCTGCCTGGGTTAATGTCTAGGCCTGACCTGCGAACCCAGTGAGCCTGAACTTGGAACAGCTAGGAGCCTGTCCTGACTAGATATCTAGGCCTATTATCAACCCCTGACTAACGCCACAGACAGTCAGACAGGCAGGCAGGTCGGCGTGTCCTCTGACTAACGTCACAGACAGTCAGACAGGCAGGCAGGTCGGCGTGTCCTCTGACATAACGTCCAGACAGTCAGAACAGGCAGGCAGGTCGCGGCGTGTCCTCTGACTAACGTCACAGACAAGTCAAGACAGGCAGGCAGGTCGGCGTGTCCTCTGACTAACGTCACAGACAGTCAGACAGGCAGGCAGGTCGGCGTGTCCTCTGACTAACGTCACAGACAGTCAGACAGGCAGGCAGGTCGGCGTGTCCTCTGACTAACGTCACAGACAGTCAGACAGGCAGGCAGGTCGGCGTGTCCTCTGACTAACGTCACAGACAGTCAGACAGGCAGGCAGGTCGGCGTGTCCTCTGACTAACGTCACAGACAGTCAGACAGGCAGGCAGGTCGGCGTGTCCTCTGACTAACGTCACAGACAGTCAGACAGGCAGGCAGGTCGGCGTGTCTCTGACTAACGTCACAGACAGTCAGACAGGCAGGCAGGTCGGCGTGTCTCTGACTAACGTCACAGACAGTCAGACAGGCAGGCAGGTCGGCGTGTCCTCTGACTAACGTCACAGACAGTCAGACAGGCAGGCAGGTCGGCGTGTCCTCTGACTAACGTCACAGACAGTCAGACAGGCAGGCAGGTCGGCGTGTCCTCTGACTAACGTCACAGACAGTCAGACAGGCAGGCAGGTCGGCGTGTCCTCTGACTAACGTCACAGACAGTCAGACAGGCAGGCAGGTCGGCGTGTCCTCTGACTAACGTCACAGACAGTCAGACAGGCAGGCAGGTCGGCGTGTCCTCTGACTAACGTCACAGACAGTCAGACAGGCAGGCAGGTCGGCGTGTCCTCTGACTAACGTCACAGACAGTCAGACAGGCAGGCAGGTCGGCGTGTCCTCTGACTAACGTCACAGACAGTCAGACAGGCAGGCAGGTCGGCGTGTCCTCTGACTAACGTCACAGACAGTCAGACAGGCAGGCAGGTCGGCGTGTCCTCTGACTAACGTCACAGACAGTCAGACAGGCAGGCAGGTCGGCGTGTCCTCTGACTAACGTCACAGACAGTCAGACAGGCAGGCAGGTCGGCGTGTCCTCTGACTAACGTCACAGACAGTCAGACAGGCAGGCAGGTCGGCGTGTCCTCTGACTAACGTCACAGACAGTCAGACAGGCAGGCAGGTCGGCGTGTCCTCTGACTAACGTCACAGACAGTCAGACAGGCAGGCAGGTCGGCGTGTCCTCTGACTAACGTCACAGACAGTCAGACAGGCAGGCAGGTCGGCGTGTCCTCTGACTAACGTCACAGACAGTCAGACAGGCAGGCAGGTCGGCGTGTCCTCTGACTAACGTCACAGACAGTCAGACAGGCAGGCAGGTCGGCGTGTCCTCTGACTAACGTCACAGACAGTCAGACAGGCAGGCAGGTCGGCGTGTCCTCTGACTAACGTCACAGACAGTCAGACAGGCAGGCAGGTCGGCGTGTCCTCTGACTAACGTCACAGACAGTCAGACAGGCAGGCAGGTCGGCGTGTCCTCTGACTAACGTCACAGACAGTCAGACAGGCAGGCAGGTCGGCGTGTCCTCTGACTAACGTCACAGACAGTCAGACAGGCAGGCAGGTCGGCGTGTCCTCTGACTAACGTCACAGACAGTCAGACAGGCAGGCAGGTCGGCGTGTCCTCTGACTAACGTCACAGACAGTCAGACAGGCAGGCAGGTCGGCGTGTCCTCTGACTAACGTCACAGACAGTCAGACAGGCAGGCAGGTCGGCGTGTCCTCTGACTAACGTCACAGACAGTCAGACAGGCAGGCAGGTCGGCGTGTCCTCTGACTAACGTCACAAGACAGTCAGAGCAGGCAGGAGGTCGGCGTGTCTCTGACTAACGTCAACAGACCAGTTCAGACAGGCAGGCAGGTCGGCGTGTCCTCTGACTAACGTCACAGACAGTCAGACAGGCAGGCAGGTCGGCGTGTCAGTCATATCTGTTTTTCCCCTTTCTGTTTTCCACCAACATACAGCAATGTGAAGAGAATCTATGTAATTAAGGGTTAAGTTGATAATGTTTGGTTATGTTGAGTATGTAGCCTAGATAATGTTAGGTTGCGGTAGCCTGTTGATTGCTAGTAGGGTTTCTTCAAACATGTTTTTCCCTTTCCGTTTTCCTCCAACTGTGTGAAGTCAGATAATGTTGTGTTATGTGTTAGATAATGTTAAGTTACGTACCTAAATAATGCTGGGTTATGCTGGGTTATGTAGCCTAGATAATGTTGGGTTGTGCTGTTGGGTTGTGCTGCGTTTCTTCGTGGCGGGGATGTGATCAGGACAACATAGGAAATCAGGAAAATCTGGATTTTGGCTAGGGGAATGGTCAGTTTCAATTATATRTCAATGGAGGATGTCAGAAAAACAGGAATTCCTTGTAATCAAGAAGAATCACCTCTCTGTGCTTGTCAGGGCAGCACTGTGATAAGGCTACTAGCTAATGTTAGGTGGATGGAGATAGAATGTAGAAAGCCGGCCTCAGAGAGAGTTACGTTTTGGCAGTACAAATAAATAGAGCAGCTCGTCAATATAATCGACATAAACATCCCCATCAAAATGTGTCTCTTTAAGCTAGAGATATCCGGGTTTTTTTCCATGGGCTGCGTCTTAATCCGCCGCATCCGCCTATATCGGCCTTCTGCATCTGTGGTTGAAAGTGGCAGAGCTACAGCKCTGTTTGTCAGACCAGGAGACATCCCCGAAAATCGATCTTCTCACGAAAACATCTGTTGAGTCCCGAGCGGTTTGGCCTACGAAAACACGATCAGGCACGATGGTGTTCCCTGTTTTTTTTCCCTTCGACCCCCTCAAGCCCCACGGAACTCATCTGAAGTTGATTCCGCCGCTGTGCCAACCTCTGTCTGTAGTAGCCTCTGAACCAGGTCACAAACTAATATGGACAGGGGAGACTCTTACGAACACGATGTTGTTCTCCGTGTCACGGGGGACTCATCTGAAGGTAACCCGGTACCGCTTTTTAAAAAATGAATGGAAGTAGTTTTGTGCACCCCCCAAAAAGGGGGTTAAATATGTGTAAAATTAGATATATTCCCAAGCTGTCTTGTATGTCCTATAGGACAGACACTTTAAAATCTTATGCCTTATTTTTTGACTGCCTGTTTTGACATTTATGAATATGTTATTTAATGTGTTTCTATGTTGCTGTAGCAATAAAGGCCAAATTCAATATTTTATCAAATTTGTATATGTATATTTCTCTGATAACTACAGGAGTCCTAAAATTCCAAATCAAATAGCTAAATGATCCATAGTATGAGCATCTTAAAACAATTATTAGGTTGGATATTAAAGTGCAAAAGAAAGGGCCAGTCAACTAGGCAACAGAACGATTGATTGAGAGGAATATTTTTGTCCGCGGCTTAGCCCTCGGCTCCCGGCCAATAGGGGCTTTGTTTGGTAGTGGTTCGGGAACAGCCAGGGGACAGACGGACGGACGGACGGACACACACACACACACACATTGATTGAGTTGAGAACTCTCTTCAATTACTGGCCAATGAGAGAGGATAATAGTCTCCGCACTAGATAGTCACAAATGCATGTTCCTTTCGCGCTATGAGTTCATTCCATTTTCCCTTTCACCTCTCTTTCATTCTGTCCTATCTTTCCT
Source organism: Salvelinus sp. IW2-2015 (assembly GCF_002910315.2). Classification (NCBI taxonomy): domain Eukaryota; kingdom Metazoa; phylum Chordata; class Actinopteri; order Salmoniformes; family Salmonidae; genus Salvelinus; species Salvelinus sp. IW2-2015. The sequence goes on along the minus strand of NC_036842.1, from coordinate 3,458,248 downwards.
TCTTTCTTTCTTTCTTTCCTTCCGTGGCCAGGCCAGACAGGTGAGGCTAACTAACTCCAAATAGCCCAGGAAAATATGTTGAAAAGGTCCTTGGACAAAGGTACATTGGAGTAAGGAGTTTTTAAGAGGATAAAAAACAGTGACTCCCCCATAAACATATWAAGAAATGGATTCAACAGCTAGTTTGTGAGTGTGCATGAACCAGAAGCAACTGTTTTTGGAATATAGATTGAGGGACAAATAGCAGCTATAGATTGAAACATGCTGCAACTGGAGCCTAGCATACTAGATGAGGCTTATTACTGTGTCATTAGTGTGCAATTAGTGTGTTATTACTGTGTTATGACCAACGCAGATACTGCTGTAATGACCAATAGAACCACATCTCATCAAACACACTCCCATCTCCACACAGTCCAGGGACCCGTACTCATCAAGCATCAGAGCAGAAGTTCTGATCCAGGATCAGTTCCCATTCATTATGATCTAAGAGACCAAACTGATCTTAAATCAGCACTCCTACTATGAGACCCATGACACACACAAAGCCACAGGGGTTTATCCAGTGAGATAAACATGTTCACAATGTCGCAGATAGAAATGGAATGAATAGAGCCAACAGGACTCCTTGCTATTCTATACCACGACAGACAACCATATCATAACCGTTCCACAAAGCTTCCGCTCCCAAAAGCTACTGTCTGTTACGACTCCGTCATGGGAGCGCCACCAGATGCCGTTGTGCAACCCCCGCTACGGCAGCCGCATATTTCACACCTTTCCTTTCACACAAGCACACACAAGCATGCACGGAATGTTATTGTAATGCTCCGTGATTCATCCCCAACTGTAAATATTGACTGTGGCTGCCTCTCTGCCTGTTCAGCCCCTGAGGAGCCTCTCCCTGAGAAAGATGTGGGCCGGGACTGGGAAGGAGAAGGGAAGGGCACATGGGTGGTTCAAGGAGAAGGGCTGGCAGGGTAGGGCAAGCCAGTTGGGAAACTGAGGCGAGGTGATGTGGGACGGGATGGGGAATGGAGAATGGTGCTTGGGTGGTACCAGGATGGTGTGCTGCCAGAGCTGGGACACTGGGGTGAGGTGCTGCGCATTGCAGGGTAGGTTTAGGGAGACTGGGATAGAGGTAAAAGGCAGGGATGGGTGAGAGGACAGGACTACATGTGTGGAGACGCAGGAGGATTAGGGCAGGCTACAGGTAGGCCTCCAGTTACAGTCTACTGCACCTTTCCTCTAAAGACATGATCAGTTCGGGAACTTTCTTTCTCAGCATTGCCACTGACAGCCAAGCATCCTTAATTACCTGTGATGTGGTTCGTTCCGTGGATGCTCTCTCTGCTCTGTCTCTCTCTGTGTTTTTGTCTACCACCAAGCCTGTATGTGGAATGTAGCTGGAGCTGTGCCAAGCCTGTGGATGCGGGACAAAGCATGTATGTTGCTGTAGCGGTGCCAGCTAACATTCCCCGTCAGTCTCACCAGTGATCTCCATAACCCCATAACAAATTCCAAGATAGCGCAAGACATTTTTTTCTGGTACACTATATAAACCAACTTCTGTGTCAACTTCTGAACTGAGCTGGTTCAGTCTTCTTGTCAGTACAATACATTCATTGGATGTCAATTCGTGATTTTCGGAAAACGACAGTTTTTCAATGAGGATTGTCTTGGCGATTTATGAATAGAATTTCAACATACACAAATGGACTTCTTTTGAAATGGTTTTGGTGCCAAACATTTAGCTTTTTAGTCCTCCAGATGTTACTTCCGTCATTTAGGCTTTGGTTGCCAACATCGATTTGTCACAGATTTCTACATTTCGATCTCACGCCTCCTCACGGACAACAATGTACGTGTCTTTCACGCACCGTTTGGCTGACACTAGGTGAAACCACAGAAGTGCATGATGGAGGTGACGGATAATAAGCACAACTAGGGCTGTCATACCCTAGGAAAAGAATGTATCCATGGGAAAAGTTGTTGTAACACGCAGGCTGAGACTGTAACAATACCTCTATCAGTGTGTGAAATCAATGGATGATACATGACCACCGACAGAGGTAATCATGTGGTCTATAGATAGTCTATAGATAAGACATCTAGCTGGGTTAATAATGTGTGTTTAATCGGAGAACACGCACACACCCACGCTGGGGCAGATAACGGGAAATGAATAGGTCAAACACACACACACGCACGCACGCACGCACGCACGCACGCACGCACGCACGCACACACACACACACACACACACACACACACACACACACACACAAACGTGCGCACATACAGGGTGGGGGAGATAAAGGGAAATTAAAGAGCTGGCGGATGGCAGGTTAAGTGGTAATGATGCAGGATAAGGCATCCGTGTGTGTGTGTGTTGTGTGTGTGTGTGTGTGTGTGAGAGAGAAGAGAGAGAGACGCAGAGCGGACAATCAAAGCCTCTCTTTCAGAGTGTCAGTGTCAACAGAGACGCAGCCGGCCTGAGGAGGTAAGAACACTGTGGAGGAAAGACAAGAAAGAAAGAAAGAAAGAAAGAAAAAGAAGAAAGAAAGAAAGAAAGAAAGAAAGAAAGAAAGAAAGAAAGAAAGAAAAGGGTTTCAAAAGGAAGGCGGGAACAAAAGCAAAGGAAAGAGAGAGAAATGGGAGGGGGAGGGGGTTAAGAAAAGCAGAGAGGGGGGGGGGGGGTTAAGGAGTTGTGTGGTATGGAAGGAGTAGGGGGAGGAGGGGGTCACCTCTGCTGCTCTGCTGGTGTTGAAGCAATGAGGTAAGCCTAAAGAAAGAGCAGAGAGAGTTCCTCGTGTCCATGAACCCCACTCCCCCGCCTCCCTCCCTCCGCTCCGTCCCCGACCCGGGCTCCAGCTAAAATTCGCCAGGGCCCACGGCAGTCCCTTTCATTCTCCTGTGACACTCAGTAATTATAAGTGTGGGAACACTGAATCTGTTCCCTTTTTCAAGTGCCCCTCACCGTCCCTAACCAGCTTTCCCCCCTCCTCTTCCGCCTCCGCTCCACCCACCTCAGAACCTCTATCGGCAAGAGACTCAGGCCACCCCCCCACCCACCCACCCACCTCCCCAGCGGTCTCCTCACAGTCCTACACTGCACTGATATCCATGGGAGCTGCACCCCCACTTGCCCCACACCCTCCCCTCTTCCATCCCTCCCCCCTCCTTCTCTCCAGCGACAGAGCAGAGGCCGCTACGCTATCTCTCTCACAGCAGCCAGCGCAACACTGCCGTCTCTCCCGCTCTCTGTCACCACCCCCCACCTTGGTCCCAGTCCTCGTTCCTCGTCTCCAGCCATCCCCCCAGCCCTCCTCTTCCCCTCCTACTCCCTTCGTTCGCTATCTTCACGCTGATAACCATGGAAACAACACTGTGGGAACCGGCCACAAGTTCACAAAAATAGACAGGGGACGATGGAGGAAAATGAAGGGAAGAGAAAACAAAGAGAAAAAAATCTATCCAGGGGGAGGGGCTTATCCATCAATTAATCAATCAAATGTATTTATAAAGCCCTTTTTACATCAGCAGATGTCAAAGTGCTATACAGAAACCCAGCCTGAAACCCCAAACAGCAAGCCATGCAGATGTAGAAGCACGGTGGCTAGGAAATACTCCCTAGAAAGGCAGGAACCTAGGAAGAAACTTAGAGAGGAACCAGGCTCCGAGGGGTGACCTCTTCTGGCTGTGTTGGGTGGAGATTATAAGAGTACTTGGCCATTTAAGGCCAGATTGTTCTTCAAGATGTTCAAACGTTCATAGATGACCAGCAGGGTCAAATAAGAATCAGTGGTTGTAGAGGGTGCAACAGGTCAGTACCTCAGGAGTAAATGTCAGTTGGCTTTTTATATCCGAGCATTCAGAGGTCGAGTCAGCAGGTGCGGTAGAGAGAGAGTCGAAAACAGCAGGTCCGGGACAAGGTAGCACATCCTGTGAACAGGTCAGGGTTCCCTAGCTGCATGTAGAACAGTTGAAACTGGAGCAGCAGCACGACCATGTGGACTGGGGACAGCCAGGAGTCATCAGGCCAGGTAGTCCTGAGGCATGATCCTAGGGCTCAGGTCCTCCGGGAGAGGAGTGAGAGAGAGAAAGAATTAGAGGGAGCATACTTAAATTCACACAGGACACCAGATAAGACAGGAGAATTACACCAGATATAACAGACTGACCCCAGCCCCCTTGCACACAGACTATTGCAGCATAGATACTGGAGACTGAGACAGGAGTGGGTCAGGGGACACTGTGGCCCTGTCCGACAATAACCCCAGACAAGGCCAATCAGGCAGGATATAACCCCACCCACTTTGCCAAAGCACAGCCCCCACACCACTAGAGGGATATCATCAGACCACCAAATTACTACCCTGAGACAAGGCTGAGTATAGTCCACGAAGATCTCCTCCACTGTACGAGCCCGAGGGAGCGCACAACCGGACAGGAAGATCACGTCTGTGTCTCAACCCACTCAAGTGATGCACCCTCCTAGGGACGGCATGGAAGAGCACTAGTAAGCCATTGACTCAGCCCCCGTAATAGGGTCAGAGACATAGAATCCCAGTGGAGAGAGGGGAGCCGGCCAGGCAGGGACAGCAAGTGCCTTGCCGTTCACCTTCGCACCCCTGGGCCAGACTACACTCAATCATAGGACCTACTGAGAGCGAGTCTGCGTCTCTCACATGGATAGGCATACCATTCCATGAAAATGGAGCTCTATAGGAGAAAGCCCAGCCTCCAGCTGTTTGCTTAGAAATTCTAGGGACAATAGACGGACAGGTACGCGGGTGTCCAATCACCTCGACCCTCTTCTCACCCCAACAGACGCTGTGCAAGCTCTCGCATCAATTGAGCTAATGCTTCGATTCCAATCAGTCAAATCCTTATCACCCCGGTGATCACACAGACACACTGCCTCTGGGAAGCAGTGAACGACCAAGAGGCCTGGCCTGGGCCTGTCCTACCTCATTAGAATTGGGATGGGAATCACGGGGTCCCCCAGTCCCACACCACAGTAGCAGCGCACTATAGAGTAGCTAGCTAGCCTCTGGTAGCCCCCACACTACATACTACAGTAGCAGTGGACTATATAAATGAACTAGCTTGGGAAGCAGTGGACTACCCAGAGGTCAGGCCTGTCTATTCCCATTAGAATGGAGATGAATGGGGTCCCTTAGTCCCACACCACAGTAGCTAGCTGTGGCCTATGCATAAGCTATAGCTTCTGATAAAGTTCATTCAGGTAGCAATAACAACAAGCGCAGCTTATATAGTCTCTGTGGGCGTTAGGCGGTGTAGTGGCGCAACACCAGATTTGTGGATTGGATTCATGCATGGGCCATACTGACCGAGACAGCTCCGTCTGTCAAATGACCACATTTACACATACCGCACTGCCACTGCCAGGCCCTCAATCCACCCTCATCGACCCCACACGTGTGCCGGGGGGGACGGGACTCCTCTTTTGTCTTTCTCCTACGCCACAAGAGTTTAACCGCTGACGTAGCCTACAGTTGCCGTTCCTGTGAGAAAACCGCTTTTGTTGTGAGGAGAGGAGGTCCATTTCAAGCAGATACTAGTAATTTCAGGTGACAGTTCAAACCAGCGGTAGTAGGTATTGTTCTAGCTCAGCTTAGGCAGGGAAAGGGCGTCAGACATATCAGGGGTAGCCTAGTTGTTCGCAATCATACACACACACCTATCCAACAATCGCACTCGCATCGATCAGACTGTCAATATAGACTTAGATGACTTAGACTAGCATACGAATCGATTACAGATGACTCGCTTTGATCACAAACTCTCAATTAATGATGATTGATTACAATGGTCTATCAAGATGTTTGATGATTTCTTAAATTGATGAATGACAATGCTGAAATAGACGTGCGTATGAATGACGATGATGAATTGATAGCACACATTGAGAGCACAAGGACCAGAGGTGAATAGAGTTAAAAAAGAGAGCTGAGCTTTAATGCTGTACTCTCATAAAACCGACTACACAACCACACTAGGTCAATTCTTGATGGTCATCCAGGAAGTTGGCATATGTGATATAGAGAAATACGCTTTTAAAAGTGTTAATTAATGAAATTCAAATAATAAGCAGCATCAGAGAATCTTTTTGCCTAGCAAGTAATAGTCCTACCATAGGTTATTGAGTCATAATACCTCATATAAATCCTGAGTAGTGAAACACGGGATATGGTTGGCCAATTTCCTTTTTCTCCACCATATCATTTTTTATCCATTGTGGATTTTTAGAAACTATTCAAATTAGGGCTATGTTCTCATGTAGGATTCTCATACCAAAATGAGGCAATGTGTAACTTGAAAACAGTTCAGGTTTATAAATGGCTGTGATAGGAGAAATCTTGACAACGGATTTCATAACACATATTGTAGCTACTCCAAATTACTAACTCTAAATGATGAGTGAAAAGTAGGAAGCCTTGTATCACGAATACACAAATACACTCCAAACACAATGCATCCTGTTTGCAATTATTATGGAACTCACAAGTAAAACGGCAAAATGTTGCAGCTCGACACTAATATAAGCTCGCGCACTGTTCCTCAACGCCTTATCGTTTCCTCAGCAAACAGATAAAACCGGCCACCAACAGCTTAGGGAATCGAATTAAAACGTTCGTAACAAGCGCAGCCCATGTTGATCTGGACGAGACTGGCCGAAATCGAGAGCACAAAGATTGGATATGTTGCGAGCAGTTTATTTAATCTCACGCACAGTGCCAGTTTTTTGCATTCTGGATTAACTCACTCGAACAGCGAGACAAAAATCAACAGTATGACTGTTTTTACGCTTTTTGGTTTATTTCGTGCTGGTTTTTATTCCCTTACACATAGGGAAAAGCAGAAGAATCTGTGTGCTCATCTGACTTAGCTAAAGGTTAATTGGCAGTTTCATGAGTGGTAATCCTTTTCGATGTCGCCAGGTATCAGTGGCATTGATGAAGAAAACCACGATATGTCATGTATAAAAGGCCATCTGTATGCATTGTTTACTATTTGGGAATAGATTTCTTTACAAACAATGTTACTCTGAGATTGGATTTCAGGCTGTTGGGGCTCGTGGATTTGATGGGTGAACTTGGTGCATTCCGTCCTAAGTCAAGATAAAATATGCTTTATTCACACATTCACGACTATGGATATGATTCGCAATGAGTTCATGCTGCTTTGAATCTGCAACAGAACACTGTCAAAAAAGGTTAGCTCATGAATTGCGTATGTGTAACTATAGCAGTGCATTCAACACCCAATTGAAATAGAATTTCAGCTCTTATTCCATTATACAGTTGAAGTTGGGAAGTTTTAACAATACACCTTAGCCAAATACATTTAAACTCAGTTTTTCACAAATTCTTGACATTTATCCAGTAAAAATTCCTGTTTTAGGTCAGATAGGATCCCCTCCATCTTCATTTTTAAGAAATGTGAAATGTCAGACAGAATAGTAGGAGAAGATTTATTTTCAGGTTTTATTTCTTTCATCAACTTTCCCAGTGGGTCCAGAAGTTTACATATTTCACTTCAATTAGTATTTGGTAGCATACATGCCTTTTAAATTGTTCAACTTGGGTCAAAAAAGGTTTTCGTGGGGTGGTTGGTTGTGGTTTGTGGCTCCGTGTGTTGCCTGTGGATTGTCGCGTTAATGGGCGTCACGTGCATGTCAGTTAATGACTATGAATGTGGTTTGTTTTTTGACATATTCTTGCTATGTTTGTAAGTATAGTATTGTTTTGGACAGTAACAGCTGTGGTGTTCCCAACTTTGTGGTGTGAAACTTTTTGTAAGTGCATCACTGGTAGATATAATTTGTATGGCCCTAAAATAAAAAAAAAAAAAAAAAAAATTAACATATGCGTCACGTGCTGGAGGGCCTCTTACTGTGGGCGCGGTGGGTGTATGTGTGCGTCACCTTCGTGATGTGTACGAATGTTGCCGTCTGTCCTTTGTGCTAAGCCCTAATGTGGAGCGAGTAGTGTGTTTGTTGTCGCGATGCTCGTACGTGGTCAGTTTGTGTTGGACTTGGAGGCATATAACAGCTTCAGGACCTGATAGCCTGGCAATAGCGTTTTCCCTGCCAGTTGTTCCACGATTTAAGTAGCATGTCGTCTCTTGTTTTATCTTCACTCATTCATCTAGTTTCCCTTGCAATGCCTGCCTCTGCGTGATGTTATCAGAGGTGGTGGGGAGTGGGAAAGTCGTGTTTCCGCTCTTTGGGAGTGTGGGCAGTCCGGGGTGGGGAAGTTGGTCGAAAACGAGATCACCTTCTTCGATACGGGAATGGCCAGATAGAGGTAGAAGGCCCAGGATGGTCAGAAAGAAGTTTATGGCCTGTGGGAAAAAGGGTTGCTTGGGGCTTGGAGAAGAGAAGAATGATAGAGAGAGGACCCGGACCAGTAACTCTCCAAAGACATGGACTGGATTAAAATGGGAAATGGAAAAATAGTTCCCGGGCCCGGTTTGGGTCGGTCAGTGTAAAAAAAGAAAAAGACATGCACTATCTTGCGTCTTCCTCTTCCCCCCCCCCC
>NC_036842.1:3446072-3449653 GCF_002910315.2 Salvelinus sp. IW2-2015 | reverse complement strand
TGTGTCTGTGTCTGTGTCTGTGTCTGTGTATGTGTCTGTGTCTGTGTCTGTGTCTGTGTCTGTGTGTGTGTCTGTGTCTGTGTATCTGTGTGTCTGTGTGTGTGTCTGTGTCTGTGTATCTGTGTGTCTGTGTGTGTGTCTGTGTGAGACATCCACATCTTCTCTTAATGCCGTTCTTACACTATGACCTAAGAGCAACTTCTTCAAATGCCTGTGTCATGTTTATACAAGATATATTACCATAGACCATGGAGCTAGGGATCAGAGCACAGGGGACAAGAGCAGGAGACCTAACACATTCACACAGTTCAGAAAAACATGCTATATAGGGGGGGGGAAATATCTGCAAGAACAGCAGAGGGGTAGCTAGCAATAATAAACCATCAAGCATGAAAAACAGAGCCTACATTGTCTGGTTTGTGAGGTTAAAGGAGTAGTTAAGTCATTTGACTTCTCATGGTGTGAACTCGTAGAGCAAAAATGACTAGACACACTAGTTGAGATGCATCTTTAACATTGAGTCAAGGAGACTAAACAGGTCTACGCAAGGTCGCACACGCACACACACTGACACACACCTCTACGAAAAAGTCCCACCACTTCTACAACTCCGTAATGGGAAAGTGTCTTTCTAGGTACAATGCATCTGGTATCACTTCTGCTAAAGCTGAGTTTCAGTAAGAGGAAAAGCAGTGCAGCATGATTCACCGACCAGAGACAGACGATCACATTTCACCATCGCCAGGGAAACCATGTAACCGCGACCACTGAGACCGAGCGGGACAAAATTCTTCCTCGTTTCTACAATTAAAAAGTACACACACACTATGGCTGGGCAATACGGCCAAGATATCATATCACGATATTTTAAACAAAAAATACGGTATGGCAGTGTTTGACGGTATTTTATGTTTCGGATTATTGCATGATCATATAAATGGCAACAAATATATTGTGATTTGAATGTGATTTGAATGGGCTTTCTCCATTCTGATGGTTTGGTACTCAACCAAACTAGAACAAAACTGACAGTGAAGTAGTCCAATTTGTGGAACTTTTCATTTCATTTAGCCCTGCATCAAAATATGGTTATAGACGGTATTGTACACACACACACACACACACACACACACACACACACACACACACACACACACACACACACACACACACACACACACACACACACACACACACACACACACACACACACACACACACAGCTCTACCTCAATTACCTTGTACCCCTGCTTATCAACTCTATACTGTTACCCAGGTGTCGAAAAGGTACTCAATTGTCATACTTGAGTAAAAGTAAAGATAACTTAATAGAAAATGACTCAAGTAAAAGTGAAAGTCATCCAGTAATATACTTAAGTATCAAAAGTAAATGTAATTGCTAAAATATACTTAAGTATCAAAAGTAAAAGTAAAAGCATAAATCATTTCTTAATTCCTTGTATCTAGCCATCCAGACGGCAAAATGTTCTTGTTTTTGAAATGTATGTATAGCCAAGGGCACACTCCAACACTCAGACATCATTCACAAATAAAACAAATGTCTTTAGTGAGTCATCCAGATCAGAGGCATACTTGAGTAAAAGATAAGATAACTTAATAGAAAATGACTCAAGTAAAAGTGAAAGTCATCCAGTAATATACTTAAGTATCAAAAGTAAAAGGGAAAATGTATGGAGTAAAAAGTACAAACTTTTTCTTGACAAGTCTGTGAATTGGACCATTTCCCTGTGCTGCTAAGCATTCAAAATGTAACGAGTACTTTTGGGTGTCAGGGAAAATGTATGGAGTAAAAAAGTTTTCTAAATTTTCTTTAGGATTGTAGTGAAGTAAAAGTCAAAGTTGTCAAAAATATAAATAGTAAAGTCAAGTACAGAAACTCAAAAAAACTACTTAAGTAGTACCTTAAATTATTTTTACACCACTGCTGTTACCCACGTACGCTGAGTGTACAAAACATTATGAACACCTGCTCGTTCCATGACACAGACTGACCAGGTGAATCCAGATGAAAGCTACAGTATGATATATTATTGATGTCACTTGTTCAATCCACCTCAAACAGTTTCCCGTGTGTATCAAGAACGGTCCACCACGCAAAGGACATCAAGCCAACTTGACACAACTGTGGGAAGTATTGGAGTCAACATGGGCCAGCATCGCTGTGGAACTCTTTCGACACCTCGTAGAGTCCATGCCCCCACCAATCGAGGCTGTCCTGAGGGCAAAAGGGGGGTGCAACTCAATATTCGAAAGGTGTTCCTAATGTTTTGTACACTCAGTGTATATAGCCAAGTTGTCATTATCATTATATAGCCAAGTTATCATATAAATGGCAGCAGTCTTTATCGTCCTGTGTGATTCAGTTTTTTAGGAGCATGTTTTTGGCAACGCCATGGTTGTGGGTTAGATTCCTGCAGGGATCATGTACATACACGGGAAAATGGATGCACTCGCTGAACTGTGAGTAGCTTTGGAGAGTTTTCATACAGTGTAAGTGGCATATTATTATTAATATTACTACAACAATAGTAAAGAATGCCAGGCATCTCGAAAGGCTTGGTTAATGGATTTTGCAGGATGTTAAACTGTGCGTTTGGTCATGGTGTGTCACATACACACGCACACAGTCAGACCCACTCGGTCACACAACTAGCTAGCATAGACTACATTACTGTCTGAGTGGAAGTGATCATGGTGTTCCCTCTGCACACACACTGCTCTGCTCTCCCTGTGTGGCGGGCGCAAAAAAGTGGACCCTCTCGCGCCCCTCATCAACCCCCCTCCCTCTCTCCCCTCCAGAGCGGTTTCTACACTGGAGAACATAAACAGCTCTGTCTGCCCAGGGCCAGTTCTCATGACATCACCACACAGAAGGAATGCTCTCTCTCTCTCTGCTCTGTTCTGCTCTGTCAAAACCCTCAACCACCAGTTTAGGAGAAAAGCAAGAAGAGCCAGGTCTAGCTCTCGCTCTCTCATATTTTCTCCCTCTCTGTCTCTCTCCATGTCACCCATTCTTGTGTGTGGTCTCTCATTCTGTCCTTATTTTCGACCAGTTTAAAGGTGGAAGAAGAGCCAGGTCTAGGAAGAAGAGCCAGGTCTAGGAAGAAGAGCCAGGTCTAGGAAGACGAGCCAGGTCTAGGAAGAAGAGCCAGGTCTAGTTCTCTATCCATCATATTCTCTCCTTCATGTTCTCTCTCTAACCCACTCTTGCGTGTAGTCCTTGTCCTTATTTTTCACTCTCTATCCATTTCCCATCTAACCCATACATTCTTGCTTGCTATGTCTCTCCCTCTCTCTCTCGATCTGTCCTTATTTTGCTACTGGCCTCATACTGGCCCCTCAGTGAGACCTTTGCCATTTTGACATTGTCAGACCATACAACATTCAGTCGAGTTAATACATTACAATGTGACTACAACACAGAACACAAGGAACACACACACACACAGAACAGTAAATCAGAACACACAGTGTAGATTAGAGAGGAGGGACCAGTCTAAAAATGAATCCTCAACCGGTGGAACACTGAAAATAAGATAAAAGATGTGGGGGGGAGGGGG